>NC_058410.1:22426713-22577930 GCF_002201575.2 Neomonachus schauinslandi | reverse complement strand
TGGCAGCCTGGAAGGCGGGGAGCGAGGGCTGGAGGCGCAGGGCGCGCGGGGGCGGGCGCCGGGAGAACCCTGGCCGGCCGCGGGGCGGGGCGGGGCGGGGTCTGCGGCGGGCGCGCCCTGCGCCTCCAGCCCTCGCTCCCCGCCTTCCAGGCTGCCAGGCCTTTCGCGAACATGGCGCTTGTCCCGTGCCAGGTGCTGCGGGTGGCGATCCTGCTGTCCTACTGCTCTATCCTGTGTAACTACAAGGCCATCGAAATGCCCTCGCATCAGACCTACGGCGGGAGCTGGAAATTCCTGACGTTCATTGATCTGGTAAGGCCTTCCGCTCCCCTCCCCCGTCCGCCCTGCACCCGAGTCGGTGTGGGTGGGTGGGTGGGTGCGCGGGCACCTGCGCGCGCCTCCATCCTCCACTGGTGTCCTCGCCTCTTCCTCGGTGATTGCGTCTAAAGGCCTGGCTGCCTCCGTAGCCGCACCTCCGAACCACCCGTTACAGGGTAGGTGGGGCACGAATGGAGGTGGGCACAGCCAGGTGGTGGGCTATTTGGAGGGGAACACAGACCTGCTTCTAAGAGGTGACACGGAAAGAGTCTCAACTTAACAAATGGATCAGACGACCTTGATCGTGAGTGGCCTCAGACCCATGCGCCCTCAGCACGCTTTCCAGAGCACCCACCGTGGGATCGAGTTGCAGCAACTGAAGGAAACTGGGTATTGTCGAATTACTTGGAGCTTCTTCTGAAAGGACCAAAATCCTCATAAAGAAGAGAAAGCACCTAATAAAGTTGTCTTCTTTGCATCTGTTTTCTTGCCCATTGTCAGTAATTTACTTCTAACCTTTCTCCCAGAAATATTAGGGGAGAGGTTTTCAAAATACATTACCAGTATGTCTTGTATTACACTCTTTATATTTCCACCTAAGAGTTTTCAGTAGTTTGCATAAGCAGCTCTGCTAGCACAACAGGATAGCCTTGGCAGTTGCAGTTGTTTTTGGTTTTTTTTAAAAAAGCTTATCTACTTCTGGCACTAAAAAAAGGCCAGAGCATCAACATATGAGCATAAGGCCCAATGATGACATGGAGTGAAATCTAGGAGCTTAAGGGGGAGAGGTGACTAATTTAGACTGGGTGAAACACACACTCAACAATGACCAAATATGGGTGGAGGGTTAGAACCAAATCAAGGAGTTCCAAGGACTAGAGAAAATGTAGAAGCAAATCCTGGGACACCAGAACTACCCATCCAAGATTATACACAAGGTTGGCTGGCTGCATAAGCAAGATTATAATCTCTAATTGTTGACCCTCTGTTTTGATGAAGAGAACGTGATATTTCCAAAGGCTTAGGATCCCTCAAAGAAATGTAGTCAGAGGGCTTTTTGTTTAGAAACACCACTTTATATTTGTTTCATGTTAGATACTTTCAAAGAAGAATTTAAGTGCTTTTTCTCAGCAGTTTCCAAACTATGCACATGCCTTTGGGCTCCAAGACTTCCCAGGGCATAGAGGGTTTCAAGGGTTTCAATTTTCAGATCCTCAACTTCCATCTCTTTCTTGAAACCGATCTGCCTCTGAGCATGGATAATGCCTGCCAGTTCTCCTTCCTTCTTCCTCATTCATCCAAGGGATGAGCACATGACAAGGCTCTGTGCTTTATTTATCTGTTCCTTTTAGCATTCAGAATACAGATTGTCATCAAGACTATCTTCACATTTGACTGAAAAAACGAAGTCAGACTTGTTTTGACAGAAAGTCTTATTGGGTTGATTGGCTTGGCAATGAGAATGGGCTCTGCCAATTAAATTATGTGATAGAGCAGACATTTTCCATAGATTGAATGAGTGAAATCTGCAGCCCTGAGGTTCTGATAAATATGTATTAGAGCATTCAAAATCATGTTCCTTTTTCAAGTGTTTAAACTTATGTTAAAAATGTTTAGATGTTATTTAAAAATATGTGCATAGATTTTCAGAATTCTTCTAGGGGCTATGCAAATAAAATTCCTCTTGGATCACTACCTTATCCCATTCCTTAATCAGAGCTCATTAAAGCTAGCCTGCTCCAGTGTCGCCAAGGAGCAGTGTTGAGCTGAAGTATTGTTTGGAGACCCTACCAGAGCCATGGGAACCATGAATAGTTCTCAGAAGCACCTTCGTATTAGGTACAGTTTGGGGGGAGGGGCAAGGAAGGGGGTCAGCAGGTGAGAGGGGTAGAAATTGAGGGTATCAGTTAACCCGTGAGAGATGACTACTTCTCACATTGGCATTGCTTACTGTGTGTTAAAAAACAAGGTTCTCAAGAAACAATATACTTCTCATAACCTTTGTATGACATGATACCACAGTAGAGCCAATCTGACTCTGCGGAAACTGCCATACAGTTTCTATTTTAGCACATGATGACTGGACATGCCTGTTTTAAATATTTAATCACCACAAATATACTTTTATCTACTAGAATTCAGGCCGTAAGTTCAACCTTGATTCCGTTTGTTTCATATTTAGATTCGGTTTGTGTAGGGCCTTCAGCCAGTTATTCAGACTTTTTACTTTCTGTGACTTCTGATTGAAATATAATAATTATCTTTAATCAAGAGTTCCTGTGAGAAAGTATGTCTAGACTATATTCATAAAAACATTCATGCAAAGTGTTATTATTTTAATGATTAGAGAGATTTAGAGTCTTTAGAGCTTATGCATTGTACAGTTGTTGAAACCATCGCCTGCGCAGTCCTTAGTAATGGCATGAAAAAATTAGGCTACTATAATTTACCTATTTGACTTTTCATTTTTTTCCATGTTTAAAACAAACTCTGAACTTTATTACTTAGTGCCCTGGACAGTTTTAATGATTCTAAGCTCATTAGAGCAATTTTAGAGAAGGCTTTGGCTTCTAAAACTTTAATGAGAAGGCCCTTTTTCTAGCCAACTTGGATTGCAGAGTCAGGACATTATCCTGGTGGCCACAGTCTGATTCCATGTTCCACCGCATCGTTTTACCAGAACCTAAGTCAGGGGTCTCAGGCTACATGTATCCGGGAGCCAATGGCTCTGTGGCAGTGTCCATTCCGGCAATATCCGTATCTCTCACTGAGTATTAGAGTCATCCCAACAGTGTCAGAGCTCATGGGGAAAAACTGAAACACAGGTTTTTGCTATCTGTAATCTTACACTGTTCTTCCCGGAAGAACTTCTTTTCCTAGCATTGAAAAACTGTAAGAGAACTAAAGTGTTTCGAAAATTCAAGTTAGTAAATAGAAACGGAACCCTGTCTTGGTGTGGTAGGCAGACTAATGAGCCCTCACAGATGTCTACATCTTAATCCTTAGAACCTGTGAGGGTGTTAGGTTACACGGCAAAGGAAATTAAGGTTGCTTGTGAGCTGACCTTAAAATAGGGAGGCTATCCCAGATTATCCATGTGGCCCGATGTAATCACAGAGGTTCCTAAAATGGAAGGAAGCAGAAGGGAAGAGTCCATTGGAAGAAGATGTGACTGTGGAAGAAAAGTCACAGAGAGACACAACATTGCTGGCTTGGAAGGTAGAGGAAAGAGCCAAGAGCCAAGGAATGTAGGAGGTGTGTAGAAGCCAGAAAGAACAGAAAATAAGTTCTTCTCTAGAGCCTTGAGAAGAAACCAAGTCCTGCTGACACCTCGATTTTAGCCCAGTGAGACCCATTTTGGACTTCTGACCTCCAGAACTATAAAATAATAAATTTGTGCTGTTTACGACACTGAATTTATGGTAATTTGTTATAGCAGCAATAGAAAACTAGTACAGTTGGTTTTAAATCCTCTGACCCAGAAAAAAACTTAAATGTTGTTGTACTTATGCAGTGACTCAGCTAGTTCTTTGTGTGTATTAGATAACTGGTTAATTTTAGCTTTAGCTTTAACCAAAATAAAGGTTTTTGCCTACTGCATCCATGACACTATGCAGAGGAGACAACAATGGGCACTATGAGAATCTATAAAAACTGAACAACATGGGAAAAACTAGGTCTTTTCTTTACTGTGAAGTATTTTAGAATCTATCGTTATGCAATAGGCCATGTCAGGAGAAGGAATACTCTCTTAACTAGAAATAAGCTAGAAAGACAGAAAATCTAAATGAACTAATGTTTAATATCTCCTTAGCCAGTATCACAGCTGTTGAATTTTCTTGAAATGATGCAGATTCATTCACTTATTTGCTGATTAAAGGTTAATTCCCTAAGTTATACAGTAATTGCTCCCAAAGATAGTAAAAATGAAGAATCGGAATAAAACCAGAATAAATAAATTAAAAGAAAAAGGCATTTGTATGTTGAGACCTTAAAGTAGTGCTGGAGTGTAATAGGTGTTTAGTAAACATTTGAATAAATGGAAACTTTCCAGATATTCAGTGAGTTTTCTTGTCCTATTCCCTCCTAAAATATTCAGAATAATAGGGATTTTTGAAACATGCCAACCAAAATTTTCTTTAGATGTGTATGGTACAATATCTAACACATGAGTCAGAATCAACTTCTTTGAAAAACATGAGCTGGACAGTTGTTATGTAAAAAATTAAATTAATACTGATACTGAATTTAAGACCTTTTGATTTTTAAAGACTGATACAGAAATAGGCTATCCCATTTGCTCTCATTTGGAGTGTTCACCATTGTGAGGGTTCTAGTGTCTTAGGGCTCCGTCCTATTCATTGTTTGTCTTGTACTGACTTTTCCTTCATGTGTGGGCAGAGCACTGTTTAGACCCCGCGTCCTCCAAGTGTGGTCTGAGGGCAATAGGAGTGACCTTATCAGGGAGCCTATTAGAACTGTGGAAACTCGGGCTCCACTCCAGACCTTCCGAACAGAATCCACACTTTTAGTAAGATTATTACATGACTGCTTGGCATGTTCTGGTTTGGTAAATGCTGGCCTAGGCCACACTGGTTTTGTTTTGTAACTTAACATGGAATAGCCTATAGGATGCAGCCTCAGTATTAATTCTGCCCTCTATATTTAAAGCATATTTAAACATATTTTGAAACATATTTAAGGTGACTTTTACTGTGGCATAATTAAAAATATGTTGTAAAAAATTACAACTTTAAAATAAAATAAAATAAAAGAGAGTTGTATGTATTAGGCACCAGGAAGAGGTTATTTATTGCAATTGAAAAAGAAATTTAGCTCATCTTCAGGGCAACCAAGGCAAAAAAAGAATACATATTTGACTGCATTGTCTTTAGCATTGGAATAAAGGAAGCGTAGCAATTTGTCAGGAAAAATAGAGTGGTTCTTTCCAGGCACTGACTTTTTAAGGTTATTTATCTCTCAGACTGTCATATAAAGGACATTGGGTAACATCATAGATAATGCCTTTGATTGATTTTTAGCAGAATATATAGAAATATTCTTAAAACTGAAGTTTCTTTCATTGTGGTTTTTATGAAAGCCAAAAACATGGTCTTATATTTTGACTGGGTGAAGGCATTTTTGTAAAGGCTTAAAGTAATATAATCTAGGTATTTATTTTTGTTATCTAAATCCTTATTGCAAAAGAATTTAAGAAAATCACAGAGGGAGCAAGATAAATAAGAGCTCAGATGTTGAAAAGCTTGGGGTGTTCAAAGAGCAGGAAATGGTCAAGTATACCTAGGGGATACTTTTTCTTTCTTTCTTTCTTTTTTTTTTTTTTGCTTTAAGACATGCTAAGAATTTTTGACATTTTAAAAAAATGTTAAAAAGAATAAATTGCATAAGTATACTAACGAAAGCATTTAAGTTTGTCTTATATTTACTTATGTACTTGTAATAAAATATTCTTGACTCTAGTTCATGGCTTAATTTTAAATAGGAAATAAAATATCTTGAGAAGAGATTCTGTGTATCATTATGTAACTATGGTATTTCATTTTGCCAGTCATGTAAAGGCCAGTAGTTCATTGAGTACTCTGAACAAAATTAGGTGGGTTTTTTGTTTGTTTGTTTTGTTTTGTTTGGATATCATACAAAGAGGGTGAAACTGCACATTTTTTTTCCAGTAGAATTAGACTTGATCCTAAAATGTGCACATAAACTTTAAGGATGAAATAATGCTTTTTTCTAACCCAAGGGAAGAATTGTGAGTATAATACTTCACATAGAATCCTCTTCACCCTCTTTGAAAGTGTTTCTTTTGGATTAGACATAAAATAGGGGCCTGGTTTTGTCCGAGTGGGGGAAATAGTTGATGATATAATCACGCATTCCCTTTCTTAGTTGCAAATGTTATTGAAATTACAGAAAGTCATCTGACCACCAGTTGAGGTCACTTTTTTTCCCATCCCTGCCATCCTCCATGTCTGGTATAACATTTAGCAAAATTGGTAGCTGCTCTTGAGGGTTTTTATTTGTTTCTCTGTGTTCCCCTGAAATGTCATATGTTTCTGTGGAAGTGTGAACAATAGTACAATTTTCCATATTGAATCAGATGTTCCTGTGATCCAAGCATATTTGGAAAAATCTTAATGCTTCAGATTCCATAACAACATAGCTTTCTTTTGTGTCTGGCAGCCTGTGGTTAGACAGTTAAAGGGCCCATTTCTCACCTGCAGGGTAGTCCTGCCAGGTATAGTGAGCACAGAGAACTCTTTGAATGTGAAAGAGCCCGCGATGGGATCCATTGTGGAGTGCAGCAAGATATGGAAGGTAGCTTTGATAAGCTAGATCAAGACATGCTAATCAAGAATAACCAGAGAAATTGCTTGAATTTGCAATGTGGCAAGAATTACTACCATTCTGAAGCTTGAGAAAATGGATGTGTTCATTTACAGGGCTTTGGAAACATGGAATTCTAAAAAAGTCAGTTAGACAATGGTCTAGCCCCTTCGTATTGTCTTATATTTAGACCTGTCAGGCTGTGTTATAATTTAAAATTTTAATATCAAAAACAACACATAGAATTATAGAAAATTTGTACAATACAGAAAGCCATAGGGAAGAAAGTATATTCCATTTTAATGATCCCTGATTTTCTGTGCGCCTTAGTATTTTAGTGCTTCAAGATGGTATTTATTTATTTTTTTTAATTTTTTTTAAAGATTTTATTTATTTATTTGACAGAGAGAGACACAGCAATAGAGGGAACACAAGCAGGGGGAGTGGGAGAGGGAGAAGCAGGCTTCCCGCCAAGCAGGGAGCCCAATGCGGGGCTTGATCCAAGGACCCCAGGATCACGACCTGAGCCGAAGGCAGACGCTTAATGACTGAGCCACCCAGGCACCCCTATTTATTTTTATTTTTAAAAAGATTTATTTATTTGAGAGAGAAAAAGGACAAGCTGGGGAGGGGTGGAGGGAGAGGGAGAGGGAGAATCTCGAGCAGACTCCTTGCTGAGCATGGAGGCCGAGGCAGGGCTTGATCCTACAACCCCAAGATCATGACCTGAGCTGAAACCAAGAGTTGGATGCCTAACCGAATGAACTACCCAGACACCCCAAGATGGTATTTATTTCAGAGTTTTGTATATACACAGAAACATACATAGAGAATCAGACTGCAGAAATACATGTATATGTATATATGTGTATGCACATATATATAGTCAGATTAAACAAAAAATTACATTCTTTGCAAAAAATTATTTTTAAATTATAGAGAAATATATTTATCACTCAGAGATACCAATGTTAGGATTTTGGTATTTGCCTTAAGCCATATATATTTTTTCCTTTAAAATATAAGTTCAGTGTATACATATGGTTTGTATGCATTTATTTTTTAAATTAACCTACACCAAAATTCACTTTTTGGTGTACAGTTCAGTGATTTTTGACAGATGCATAGAATCATGTAGCCACCACGATCACATAAAAATATTCTTTTATGCTGACCCCTTACAGTTAAATCCTTCCCTGGAACCACAGATTTGTTCCCTATTCCTATAGTTTTACTTTTCTAGAAAATATATATAAGGCATACCATGGTAGCCTTTGAGTCTGGTGCTTTCCATTTAGCACAATACATTTTAGATTCCTCCATGTTGTATATATTGATGGTTTGTTCCATTTTATTGTTGAGTAATATTCCATGGTATTGATGTACCACTTTGTTAATCCATTCATAAGTTAATATGCATTTGAGTTTTTTCTAGTTTGAGGTGATTATGAAAAAAGCTGCTATAAACACTTACATACAAGTTTTTGTATGAACATGAGTTTTCAATTTTTTGAGTAGGTACCCAGGAGTGGAATTGTTTGGTTATATGGCAAGTATATGTTTGACTTGATAGAGACCACCAAACTATTTTCCAGAGTGGATGTGCCATGTTGCATTGCCATTAGCAATTCATGAGAGTTCCAGTTGCTCTGTGTCCTCATTAGTGTGTAGCATTGTCGGTCTTTCTTCTATTTTAATGATTCCAGCTCTTGTTTTGGGGGTTGTTGTTGTTTTTTTTTAAATAAAGATTTAACTTATTTATTTGAGAGAGAGAGGACACGAGGTGGGGTGAGGGGCAGAGGGAGAAGGAGAAGCAGACTCCCCGCTGAGCAGGGAGCCTAATGCAGGACTCAATCCCAGGACACCAGGAACATGACCTGAGCTGAAGGCAGACGCTTAACTGACTGAGCCATCCAGGTGCCCAAGATAAGTGTACTTTTGATCCTCTTTGTATGTTTTCCTCATCCCCTGCCCTGCCTCCCCTCTAGAAACCACCAGTTTGTTCTCTATATTTAAGAGTATGTTTATCTCTTTTTTTTTTTTCTCGGTTTGTTCATTTGGTTTTTAAATTCCATGTATGAGTGAAATCATGTGGTTTTCGTCTTTTTCTGACTGACTTATTTCACTTAGCACAATACTCTCTAGGTCCATCCATGTTGTTACAAATGGCAAGTAAATCTTTTATATGTAATTGGCATTTTTACTGAGGCAATTGTAGATTAATATCAGTTGTAAGAAATAACACAGAGAGATCTGTATAGGCTTTACTCAGTTTCCCCCAATAGTGACATCTTACACAACTCTAGTATATCACAACCAGGATGTTGACATTTAAACAGTCAAGGTACGGAACCCCCCACAAGGACCCCTCATGTAGCACTTTTATGGCCATACCCACTTTCTCCCTCTACCCATCCCCGATTGCTGGCAACCATTAATTTATTCCCTCTTTCTATGGTTTTGTCATTTCAAGAATCTTATATAAATGAAATGATGTACATGTGACTTTTTAGAATTGGCTTTTTTGACTCAGAATAATTCTCTGGAGATTCACCCAAGTTGTACATGTGTCAATAGTTTGTTCCTTTTTATTGCTGAATAGTATTTCATGGTGTAAGTGTATCACAGTTTAACTAGTCACCCATTAGAGGACATCTGGATTGTTTCCAGTTTTGAGCTATTGTGAATAAAGCTGCTATGAACATTCATGTACATATTTTTGTGTGAACATAAGTTTTTATTTCTCAGGCATAAATATTGAAGAATGCAGTTGCATTCTTTTCCGAGTTTTTAGTTGTAATGAGTGAGAGTGATAGGCTATAGTCAGTTTTCACCATCTTGGCTGACACCAGAAGTAGCTTACATATAATTTTAATATCTGTTCTTTTTCCACCTAGCATATTTTGTAAACATTTGCCTCTGCCATTATACATTCTTCCATAATGTCATTTTTAATGACTGCATATTCCTTAATATAGATGCTTGTATTGATTGTCTTGTTGAACATATGAATAGATAAGTCTTAACACACGTATGTGATTATTTTCTTTGGATAAATTCTTAGAGGCAGAATTGCTATATTAAAGTCTTTGAGAGATTATCTTAACTTTAAATCAATCAGTTTACACACTCTCCCATATTTGGAGTACTTATTTCTCTATAATCTAGCTTAACACTATGAATAGAAAAATACTTCCACTGATCACTCAAGGTCCTTAAACTTTACAATGTCCTGTCCAGGAGATGCCCTGCAAATATTTCCTCACATATCTCATAAATGTAAATGATTAGGTGTCTTTGACTCCATGTTTACAAAAACCAATGGTATTAGACAAAGCTCGTTTGGGCTTACCAATATTTGAGCCAAGCATGAATCTTCAGTTGTCCAGAGCATCCTAATTAGAGTGGAATTGACATGGCTGAAGTGAGCAAGAATAATTTTCTGCACACAATAATCTGGGTTTGCTTGTACATTCCATTCATCTTGCATTAAAATTGTACTTTAGCTGAGTCATCAGTGATTTGCAAGATCCAGTTTGAAAAGCCAACATCAAGAGTCTGAAGAAAGTGTGTTTGCTGTAACATTACACATCTTTCTCTTTGTAATTATACTGATACATCTTTGCTATTTTAAAAAAGACATACGAACGTTACAAATGCATATAGAATGCGGAAATACCCTCTTCTAACATATGAAGGCATGTGTTCTATACCAGAACTGATCACTTCTGTGTCAGCCTCTGTCTTGTCCAGAGAAGAAAGATGGCACTTAAATTGGGTAGTTTGAGTGAGTTTAGTGAAAGAATGATTTACAAGGGTGGGCAGGGCAGAGAGAAGGCACAAGCTACAATACAAAACGTGTAGACTAGTAGTGGGGGCAAGTGATCCCTGCTAGGCCTGAGCAGTGACTTTTTGTGCTCATGCAGCATGGGGGGACCCTTCAGGAATTGAGTAAGTGAAACAAATACCCTCCACGTTTCCTTTTCTTCTTCTGTCTGATCTGCCAGTACTTCTCATTGTTTAAATCCTATAAGAAGTCATAGGGTCAGAAGACCTCTTCATGCAGTGCACAAAGATCTACCAAAGTGAATATAGGAAAAATTATTGAATTTAAATCTCCTACCACAAATACATTCAGAAGTCTCTGACTAATTTGCAATTATTTGTATATGATGAAAGAACATTTATGTTTCACAAGTTATTTATTTATAGTTGAATATATAAAATAATTCTTAACATGTAACTTTTACTAAAATATACTTTCAATTTATTGGAGATTATATACAACACATTATATACCTATTACATAAGGCTTTATAGTATAAGGGGTGAGCACTTAGGTTCAGGAGTCAGACTGAATTTGAATCCCAGCCTTTTCATCTACCAGCTATCTGACTTTGGGTAAATTTATTATCTTCTCTAAGGCCTGATTTTTTTCATTTGTTGAATGGGAATAATAATAGTATCTATCACATATAGTTGTGAGGATTAAATGAGATAATCATATAATCCAATGCCTGGCATGTATCAAATACTTAATAAATGTTATCTGTTATTATTATAATTGTTACATATATACCTGTAATCAGAGACAAGAACCATGATTCAAGAGGACTCTGGTCATTTTAGGATGAAAATAATTGTGTCACTAAGTATAGTGTTCAGAAAAGATAGAGAGTTTCAGTGATAAGTACACAGGCTCTGGAGTAAAATCTCTGCTTTGTGCCTTAGTTTCTTCATCTAAAAGTTTAGGATGACAGAAATACATTTGTGTGTGTGTGTGTGTGTGTGTGTGATGAACATTCACAGTAATGTCAAAAGTTTAGAATTTACAGCCAGATGTATTCTCCAGAATCTGAGAGAACAGTCCATGAAATCCAGGACTAGTGAAGTTGTTTTCAAATATGTAATTGATAGCCCCCCATATCTCCTGGTCTAAAAGCTGAGATGATCTTGGGGCGCCTAGATGACTCACTCAGTTGAACATCCAGTTTCGGCTCAGATCATGATTTCAGAGTTGGGGGATCAAGCCCCTCCCCAGGCTCCATGCTTAGTGGAGTCTGCTAGAGATTCTCTCCCTCTCCCTCTGCCCCTTCCCTGGCTCACGTGCATGCGCTCTCTCTCTAAAATAAATAAATAAATCGTAAAAAAAAAAAAAAAAACCCAAAAAACAAAAACAGATGATGGTTCTGAAGCTCTTTTCTTATTTCTGATTCAGGGATAAAGTATCTGGAAACACTTATTTTTTATTCCAGGGGTAGATCTGGAAGGCAGCCAAAGTGTTGTCTGACTGGTTTCTGTAAAACCCAGAAAACAAGAGGGCAGGAAGGAAGTAGGAAGAAGACTAACAGAAGTGCATTGCATTCTGGAAGATATCTTATATACAAACAAAGTGTTGGAGCCTCCTGCTAAGAAGAGACCTGTCAGTAGTACTGTACTCTGGGATACAGAGTTTCTTTTTCATGTGCTCCATTACTTGAGTGTGACAGAGACCAACCTATAAGTCGGGGGAAATGCTTTCTCAATAGAGTGGAGGTTATTTACATGGAAGCTTTCAAAATTCTACACAGACCTAATAAGACCAAATATTTAGTAGCAGAGATATACTTTGAGAACGTGATAATGTTTTATAACTGGTAACTGTAAGTACAGTGCTGAGCGGTGTTGGTTTTTACTGCTTCCAATGCAATTTACGTGGATGAATATAAATTATTATGCCTAAACTGGCTAAATTATCTTTTCTAAACCATTACAATGCTTTTATCATTAGTCAGCCTCAATGGTCAGTTCCAGTCTTATTTAGGCCTCTCTTGAATGAGAATGACTAAGATATCATAAAGACCTCATCCAATCAGACTGCTCCCCTCTTTGCTCTTAAACCATGATTTCAAATAACATAAAATACCTCACAGTGTGAATTTCCTTGTATTAAGATTTCATTTATGTTTATGCTTCCAGAGTGCTATGCTGATATGGTCAATCCATACTACATGACAATAACTGATAAGCAGTTTTCTTAATGTCTTCTCTATCTTTGAAAAAGTAAGTTCAAAAAAGAAAAAAGATATCTTTCAATCGAAACGTGGATCTCTATCGAATATAAGTTAGAAGTAAATAGGAACATATCATAGGGACTGTAATATAATTGGCAATTGCTTTATCTCTACATTTTTACTGGAGGGCAATCGAGCATCATAATTTAAAATGAACATTTTCTAATGATATTTAAGCTTTTTTCACATATTAACATCAGTTAAACTCATAATTTGACTGTACTCAACATATCTGAGCCAATTTGTGTGTGCCACAGAAAGCCATTATGATGTGACCTAGTTTGACATTTAAAAAATTGCCATTAGTGACCTTTGGCACAAATAGAAAGGGAGCAGCACTGTACCAGAAGATCTAAATCATAAAGGAAAATAAGATTTTTTTCCTAGAAGAATGCCTGTTGATGAAATCTTCCTTGCTTTTTGCTGAAATGGGGCTTGCTGTGTTATTTTGTAGTGGGAGATTTGCTCAAATATCCTGCTGCAGCATCTTTCCCAGTCCTATGTCCCCTCATTTTTTTTAGCATAGGTTCTGTGATCTGGTATTATAAACACACCCTCGAAATCAACTACAGTATCCCTTTTTGCCTTTAATCTTATTTATCTAGAATATATGTAATTCTGATTAAACCCTCCCACCTCCTATTTTACCTCAGTGTTTCCTATCTCAGTAAATAGCACCATCATCTAGGACTGTGGTGTTGGACACATCCAGAGTGCATTGTTTGTATGGGTTAATTGAATTTTGATTTGTATTTTCTATGGGTTTTCCCAAAGGACATCTCATTTATTCAAAATGGACTTGAAAATGTAAACAATTTGGCAACCATATCTGACTCTTGAAATTTTCAACCTACCTGGGCAGCTACTATAGTGATTATGTGATGAAAATGATCAACTAATATCCTTTGTGTGAGAAATTGTGAAAATCAGAGCATAAGTTTCATATTCACCAAAGTAGATAATACCAAAAAAAAAAAAAAATCCTCCAACCAGTTTTAAGTCTTGGATAAATTTTATCAAAAGGTTTTTGATTTTTTTAAAAACATTTTTTACCTACCATTTGGGGGGTAACCACACATTTTTTTATTCTGCTAAAGATGTCCATATTTGTTTTTGAATTAGAAAGTGGTAATATTATGTAGGAAAATTTAAAGAATTGACCAAAAAGTGCCACTGGAACTAATAAGTGATTATAGCAAGATTGCAGGATATGCTTACTTTCCTATATGCCAGTAAAGAACAAATGGAATTGGAAATTAAAAACACATACCAGGGGTGCCTGGGTGGCTCAGTCGTTAAGCATGTGCCTTCAGCTCAGGTCATGATCCCAGGGTCCTGGGATCAAGCCCCACATTGGGCTCCCGGCTTCGAGGGAAGCCTGCTTCTCCCTCTCCCACTCCGCCTGCTTGTGTTCCCTCTCTCGCTGTCTCTCTCTGTCAAATAAATAAATAAAATCTTTTTTTTTTTTTTTTTTTTTTTAAAGATTTTATTTATTTATTTGAGACAGAATGAGAGAGAGAGAGAGCTCATGAGAGGGGGGAGGGTCAGAGGGAGAAGCAGACTCCCCGCTGAGCAGGGAGCCCGATGCGGGACTCGATCCCGGGACTCCAGGATCATGACCCGAGCCGAAGGCAGTCGCCTAACCAACTGAGCCACCCAGGCGCCCCAATAAATAAAATCTTTAAAAGACAAACAAAAAAACAAACAAACCTACCTTCAGTAGGTGAATGAATAAATAAACCATGGTACATCAGACAGTGGAATATTATTCACCACTAAAAAAAAATAGCTATCAAGCCATGAAGATATGAGGAATTTTAAATGCATATTATTATTTTTAAAAGATTTTATTTATTTACTTGACAGAGACACAGCGAGAGAGGGAACACAAGCAGGGGGAGTGGGAGAGGAAGAAGCAGGCTTCCTGCCCAGGAGGGAGACCGATGCGGGGCTCGATCCCAGGACCCTTGGATCATGACCTGAGCCGAAGGCAGATGCTTAATGACTGAGCCACCCAGGCACCTCTAAATGCATATTATTAAATGAAAGAAGCCAATCAGAAAGGGCTGCATACAGTATGACTCCAACATATGACATTCTGGAAAAGGTAAAACTATAGATACAATAAAAACATCATTGGTTGCCAGGAGTTGGTAGGAGGAGGGATGAATAGGCAAAGCATAGAGGACTTTTAGGGCAGTGAAAATACTCTGTGTGATACCATAATAGTAGATATATGTCATTATACATCTGTTTAGACCAATAGAATATACAATACCAGGAGTGAACTCTAAGGTAAGTTATGGACTTTGGGTGATGATGACATGTCAATGTAGGTTCATCGATTGTAACAAATGCACTGCTCTGGCAGGGGGATGTTGATGACAGAGGAGGCTGTGAAGAAGGGGCAGGGGTGTATGGGAAATCTCTGTGCCATTCCTCGATTTTGCTGTGAACCTAAAACTGCTTTTGAAAGTCTTACTTTTTTGGGGGGACCTGGGTGGCTCAGTTGATTAAGTGTCCAACTTGATTTTGGTTCAGGTCATGATTTCAGGGTCTCAGCATGGAGTCGGCTTGAGATTCTCTCCCTCTGCTCCTCTCCCCACTTGCACTCTCTCTCTCTAAGAGAAATAAATAAAATAAATCTAAAAAAAAGGCCTTACTTTTGAAAAAAATAAATATGAAATATCAAAGCAAAAATGCATCATTAGCTCTTTTTATATGGTGCTGCTCCGGAAGAAAACTTCACAAGCCTTTTAGCCAGTAATATTGCAAAGATCAAAGAGGCTTTCAAAGGGATGTCAAACTAACAATAAATATCAGTACTCTCTCTGCATTAGCCAGGCTTGCTATGCTCTACTGCACAGAGTACTCCGCATTCTAAACAAGACAAAAACTTCTCAAAGTTGGTCATGACACAAATGATAAACATAAAACAGTATAATAGATTGGTGCACAAGTTATTAGGTATAATTATAAAATTGAGCTTATGTCTACTGTTGCTTTCCATATCATGTTCCTTTCCCATCCCATATTTCTGCCTTCTACCTAGAGCTAGCTGCCATCCTGATTTTTGTGTTTATCATTCCCCTTTTTAAAAAAAAATAGCATGAACTACTAAGCAATATATTGTGTTGGTTAGTTTTGGTTAGGGCCTTTATAAAAATGGTATCATTATGGAAGCTTTCTTTGTCCAAACAGAAATAGCATGTCTAAGGAGGGTGAATCTGACAGTACAATGAGCCATTGTGATACTGTTTACATGCCTGTGTTTTATATTGCCCCGAGTGCTGTGTAATTTGGTCTTGCAACTGATTAGACAATTAGGAATTGGAAGGGTGATATGTAAATGTTACTGTCTAACTGACAGAATGATTTATTAGAAATGTGTATTTGTGGAAATCACCTGCTCTGTTGTTTGGGAGGCCCGGTGCCAAACCAAAACATGTGTGTTAATGGCAGACCTGTGGTCAGCTTTTTAAGAGAATTCAGCCCAAGTTGAATTCCATTCAAGTACAGTTGTGTTTGTTTGCCGGTGGTGTCAATATTGATTTTAAAACGTATTTACCTTTTTTAATAGCTTCAGTCAGCATTGTTGAAACTTTCAACACACATGGATATATCTCATGTGCCCTGATGCCACCCCCTGACTACACGAGCTTAGTTTTTGTCTCTGCTTATGCTAGTATTTTCTATTCTTCCAATATCAACTGCCAAGTGGATCCTCTGAACCATAAGATTTACATGAGGAGGCCTTCCCTTTGGTCTTAGAGAACTCCAAGTACTACTTATTGCCCCAGGTTATTTACTTCGGTCTCAGAGATGGTTGGGGTTTGTTTTCATTAAAATTATTCTTTTGACTTCAGCATTTTGTCTCAATATGATTTGGAGAGAAAATGCTATCAATTATTTTTATAAGGAAAGCAGAAACAGAAGAAACTGACACTTGGCCATAACTTTAATCTACAAAATAAAAAAGCATTCATTTACTTTAGGAAATAATAGGAGTCCATATTAATGAAACTGTGTTAGTTAAAGCTACCTAATTTTAAAGGTGCTCTCTTAATATTCTGATCTATCTTTATTCCCTTTGTTTTAAAAGGCAAGTGAGGTAATACACACACACACACACACACCCCATGAAGATTTTTTAAGATGCTAGTGGAGACTAGAACAACGTAGTCATACTTAAAGTTTATTGCCTTAAATAACTAGTTCAAGCTCACTGTTAAAAAAGTTTGAATTTTATTTTGTATCATCTTTTATGCATATCTGAGAAGCTTTGATTTTTCTTATGAACTCTTTTTACTTATACTTATGTTAAACTGCTTTGAGTAGCAGGTATAGGTAAGTTGATAAAAATGAGATGTCACATTGCTGGCTTTTATTCTTTAAATTTCTATTTTAGGGGAGTAAGGTGAAAAAATGTGATAGTGAGATGGCACTTGCAGAGGGATCTGGGAGATCACTGAACCCGATGATCAAAATAATCCTGGAGAAAACATTCCATCAGTTAAAGTACAAGTAGCCTGAAAGAGTGGTACATAGCAATTATTCACACCACTGTGTGAATTACTCTAATTAGGTAATCACATTGTTTGCCTTCCACCATCTTAGCCTAATTTCTGGGGAATTATTGGTTAGAAGAAAGAGGATTGAGTTGGAAGGGTGGGGAGAGGAAGATCATGCTTAAGGGAATGAATTCCTTCTAGAATAGAGCTTGGAGCAGGTACAGATCTGCAGAGGCTGGAGACTGGTGGAGGACAGCATGAGGGGTAAGGCCCTGAAAATTGGAAAGATGGAGTCCAGAAAGGCTTGTCAGGTGTAATCACCATAGAAACCATCTACTGTGACTCCTGAGTTAACGTCTGAGCAAACATTTTCAGTCAGAAGAATGACTTAAAACATCCAGGAGATGCTCCATGGAAATGTCATCCTTTCAGGACTCCAGGTGTTTTTTAAAGACGGTAGACACAACACCCTCAATGGGAGATTGTGTTAGTTTTTCATTGTTGCATTCATTTTAACATTCTGAACCCTGAATATAAGTGTCCTAGATAAAATGACAATGGCTGATAATATTTTTCATCACCATCATACACCTTTATTTTTTATTCTAGTTAAGAGATATCTGACTTAATAAAATACAAGGGTTAGTTACAAGCATATGAGACAGATGTAGACATGTCAAAGTAGTCATTTAGTTTTTCATCAAAGCCAAAACTAAAGAAAGAAAAAAACAAAATAAAACTCCATTCATCGGATTGCCATGTTATTTTATATATATATATTATATATTATGTATATTATGCCATAATATACATATTATGCCAGAGCCCTGAAAATCTGTGTATACATTAGGCACAAATATCTAGCATACATATGTGTCTTAGGCCATTATCAGTGAATCTGTTCTTTTGGAAAGTGTCACTGGATTATATGTTTAAAATCAACATGAAGGCAATGAAAAATAGCCAGTTTTATTGGTTGACTTGTTTACTCAACACTTTCTGAATATCTACTATGTACCACTATGCTAGATTATGGTAATACAGTGACAAGTAATATACAGTCCTGCCTTCAAAAATGTTGCAGTCTAAGGAGGGTGTCAGGCCCAAACGCTCACAAAACAGTGTGGAAGTATAGGGAGAGAAACATACCAGATCTTATGAGTGATTCAGAAGTCTACTCCTGACCGTCATTGTTGGATTCTAAGGTAACACTGATTAGCTACATTAAGTCCGCCCACGTAAATAACCACACTGCTTGGGCAATCTATATATCCATTCTGCCTTTGCCTGGTGAAGTATATGGCTTTATTTAGAAATGCACTGTTTCAGCTCATTGAGGTTTCATTTATGGCATTGACGGGGCAGATGTGAAAAATATAGATGTTTTCTAAAATGAGCTACTGAATGTCCTTTTTCCTGATAAGTTCTAACCCAAAATTGTTCACTAAAGGAGAATTACTAGGACCTTGGAAGAGGTTTGGTCACTAGCCAGGATTCTTACGAGTGAAAAATACTTGCCCATCCAAGTATTTTTGCCTTGATTTTATGCCCTAAATGGAAGGATTGGACAATATTTCTGATTTGCCGCAGCAGCTGCTGCTGGGGATGCTGGGGATGATGGAAGGAGATTTCTGTTTTTATTTTGATCAACCCCAGAGGTGTTCCCCAGAAGCCATGTGATATGCGAATGAAGAGCTAAGAGTCGGTCTATGCTGGTTTCTGAGAATCCTCTTCGTTCGTTACCTTTCTAGTGCCTCCTTAGGATGACTTTTTTTTTTTAAGGGTTTTACAGTTTATCATTCAATACCATGGAAACAATGAGGCATTAAAATAAAAAAAAAATAGAAACATTGAAAAGTTGAAATGCTTACAGCCCTATTTATAAAGGCCTTAGCCTTACATTCCTCTAATCCCTTCACGGTAGTAAGTGAAGGACTCCAGCCTTTCTTTTAATTCTGAGGTGGTGCTTCCATCTGACCTGATTTTAGTGGAAAGATTCTTTTCTTCATGAGGACCCCTCTTTCCATCCCGAGGATGCCATCTGTGCAGAAGGACAGTGGTCCTTTGTCTCAATGGGGTACTTTGTAGTTCTAAAGACCTCTGATATATATATATATATGTATATGTATATATATATATATACATATATATATATGACATTTATAGAAAGTATTTTTTTTTAAAGATTTTATTTATTTATTTGACAGAGAGAGAGATAGCGAGAGCAGGAACACAAGCAGGGGGAGTGGGAGAGCGAGAAGCAGGCTTCCTGCTGAGCAGGGAGCCCGATGTGGGACTCGATCCCAGGACCCTGGGATCATGACCTGAGCCAAAGGCAGACGCTTAACAGCTGAGCCTCCCAGGCGCCCTATATGACATTTATATGCATATATATGTATATATATGACATTTGGTTCACTAAAGACTTTTTAGCCTTTCCCAGGTGTGAGCTCTTCTGTTTTTGTTTTTGTTTTTCAGTGCTGAATGAAAGAAACCTCAGAAGCCATAGAATATCCTGATGTATCCCAGAGCTGTAACTACTGAGCTTAGAACTAAACCCCAGAAATGGGGATGTCTGTTCTGGGCAGAAAATGGCTTACTAGCAATTTAGCTCAGTGAAGATAGGATTCTCGTTGTGCCTCTCAGCTCATTGCCACATTTCTATATTTTTACTAAATTTTGTTTAAAAATCAGAGCAACATGGCACAGACCAATGAGAACATAGTAGAATACTGAGAATGTGGTCGAGCTAGGGGAATATAAGTGGTTAAGGAAGCATCCCAGGCCAAGAAAGCCAGATAAACCAAAGGAATTTGACCAAAGAGAGAAGATGCAAGACAACATTAAGAGTTGGAGCTGTGTGAGGGGAGAAGGCAGAGCCCCACATGGCATTTGGAAGGGGGAGGTGTGAGGAATCTTTAAAATGAGGCTGCTGATGAACCCACAAGGGGTGAGCAAACAGAACAATGACCTTCAGGGAGAAAAATCAGGAAGTTCAGGAATCTGTTGTGTATTGTAATTTTAATAGAACATACATCCTTGAGTCTAAAATGTTTTCCTAGGAGTATGATCGCTGGAATACTTCCTCAAGTTGACTATAAACACCCTGAAGTGTAGATTTTACTGAGAAAAAAGTGTCAAATGATATCAATATTTTTCCCACAGCTCCAGAAAAAAAATGTGTCCACAAGCAAAATTCTATCCTTGAATTGTCAACATGAGTGAAATGGTTCATTTTCTGTAGGGGAATGTATTAGGGACTTCTCTGATGTGTTTTTTTGAAATTTCAGTAGTCTGGGTTCTGACGTAGGGCTTTGCTTTGGAAGTTAGGGAGAAGGTACGGACCTTCCCACAGCTGTCTGCTCACTCAGTTATAGCAGCTCGCATTCACTGAGATTCTGGCTCTGCGGCCGCCAACCTCCAAACGGGGCAGTTGGTAGGAATAGGGGATGAACTTGTGGAAACATGTGGTAGGATTGGAGGCCACTATAAGGATTCCTCAAAGTCTTGTGAGCTTGCATGTCTTTCTTTCTACATTGTTATGGATTGAATTGTGCCCCCCCCCCCCAATTCCTATATTAATCCTAACTCCTGATGCCTCAGAATGAACTTTATTTAGAAATAAGGTAGTTGCCGGTCATAACGGCATAGAGTCGGCCCCTAATTCAACATGACTGGTGTCCTTATAAAAAGGGGAAATTGACACAGACACACCCAGGGAGAACACCACGTGGACATGAAGGCAGAGATTGGAGTGGTGCTTCTACAAGCCAAGGAGCGCCAAGGATTGCCAAGAAAGCAGCAGAAGCTAGGGGAGAGGCATGGTACAGATTTCTTCCCACAACCCTCAGAAGAAACCAATCTCTCAACAGCTTGATCTCAGACTTCTAGCTTCCAGAACTGTGAGAAGATCTATTTCCTTTGTTTAAGCCATTCCGTTTGTGGTACTAGAAAATGAATAGGTGTATTATCTGTGCTTCTTGCCTCCAATTCAATCTGCAGTCACTGAGGTCAGGGACTACATTCTGGGCATATCCAAATCCTCATCACATAGAACAGTCTCTAGCACACTTAGGGGGACCCCCAAATATTTAAGGAATAAATAAATAAATCTATTGGTTTCTACCAAAAAAATATTTGGATGTCTCTCAAGTAGGAAAGCATATATTCTATTCTCCCAATTCTCAAACTTACTCCAATTTAATAATTTTGACCCTAGATTAGGTTTAGGGTGGCTTCCCTCGACTAATTCCTTTCCCCAGATCCTCCCACTAACCTCTGCTGAAGCATCTCTGTATTTAAAAAGTTAAACATGACAATTTTCATAGTATGTACAGACAAATGAAATTTTTAATACCACTGGTCTAGAAAAGGCTTCACTTACATTATAATTTATATAGGTTGTATTAAACATTTGGCTAAGATTGTCTTGAGGGGAGAAAAGCATTTTTTTTATGGATGGACAAATAAAGTCAAGGATTCATTTTAATATAAAAATGCTTCCTCCTTGTAGAGAGATGTTCTTTAGTAAATAAAGAGCATACGTGGACAATTTATTTAGACAGAGCAAAGTGATGGCTTATCCAAAACATATCCATAGATGTAGACATTTACCATCTAGATTGTGCAAACATAGCTATACAAAATTGCAGTGATAATGTGAATGAACTGAGACAGCTTTGAACTGTAAGTGAAAATGCAGGTTGTTAAAAGTCAACTGTAAAACATTCCTTCATAAATGCAAGCAACAAAAATATGCCAGCTGGCCAGATGTGAAAGCCTCAGCATCTATTTGCTTGAGGTTTCACTTTTGTATCAAATGGTTAAAAAGCAGAGGGAAAGGAGCTTTATGGAGACTCTGAGAGGATGAGGTGCCCTGGAAGAACACAGAGAAGAGGGGAGAAATTCTGGGTCACGTGGAAGGGTTGTATCCTCTGTAATAGTTCTCTGAACCCCCAAGTTAGACATTTTTTTCTGAAATCTTGGTGATCAACTAAAATACCCTTATGCCACAATAACCTCAAAACACTTCCAACTCAATTTATCTTTTGTGTTTCAGTTCTTGTGGTTCTTTGTGTTTGTTTTGTTGTATTTCTTTCTTAAAGAGGGAAATGAAGTACACATACTTCCATTAAATTTTTGGTGTGGTTACAAATATGATGGACAGCATGGTTTTACATAAAACTTCCATCTGAAAACCCATTTGCTTGAATTAGGGTTGTTTTAACTGGAGTTAAATGTTTTACTTAAATGTTTAGATTTTGTAAAATGGCTGCACAAAAGCTTTTATGCTGAATTACATCTCTCCATCTGCAGTTAAGTAAAAAGTATTTCCAGAGTACAGGGATGGTTATCTCCTCTGTGGTCAGAGGAAACTCCTCAGTGGCTTCCTCTACGGTGTTTGCTGCATATGATTTCTGCAATGCTCGTGCTAATCAGAGGGACCAGACTCAAATCTGTTTTTAAGACATTCCAGATTTCCTCTGCTTAAAATGGTGAACTAAAATTTTTCTTTAAGATTTCTTACTACGTTAGCATTTAAGAAAAAATTCACTCAATTTAAGACAGTATCTTGAGAAACCTAAAACCAAGCAAAAGGACTTGGAAGGAAAATGTCTTCTGACCATGATGGTCAAATGTTTGTGGTGTCTATTTGATAGTGCAAGAAGCGAAATAGAACTCCTTGCTTTTCCTTTTCCCTGATCTAACCTCTGTTTCTAGGAATAAAAAACAGAAGGGCATTTTACAGCTCAGAGAATTCTCACTTGACAACTTCAGCTGGACGGGGCCCAAAATCTGGCTCTGGTGTATAAAATTACTCTTTTAACTGTAGGTGAGGACATTAACACTTGCCTTTGCCAGTTTCAAACAGACATATATATATATATATATATATATATACAGTATACCCATAGATATTTACCTTTGTAGGGTATTTATTGTTAGAAATGTCTTTTATACCCTTGGACTATAGATGTATTAGTGTGGGATATCATGATTCCATACACTTGACTCCATCTTGCTTACTCTGTCCTATTGATTTATTTTCTAAGCATGACAGACATATTGAGATGTACACAATCTTATATAAGTAGTTCAAAAAACTTTTACAAAGGGAAAACATCTGCGTAACCACCACTCAGAATAAGATACCAAATATGAGCAGGACCCTAGAAATCATCCTGCGTCCCCTCCGTTTCCTTACCCCCTCAGAAGTAACCGTTGTTCTGACCTCTGACCTCTATCACTGTAGGTCAGTGCTGCCTGTTCTTAATTTCTGTAGAAATGGAATCATGCAACATGTACTGTTGTTTTTTTTCCTCTAGTTTCTTTTTGTTCAGCATTGTGTCTGTGAGGTTTGCAGCTACCTATGGTTGCAAGTAGCATCCATGTGTTCTTTTTCATTGCTGTGTGGAACTCCATCTTGTATATTTTAAAATGTATTTCCTGTTCTGTTGCTGATGCGCTTGTGAGTTATTTCCAGTTTTTAGCTATTAGGGATAATGCCTCTATGAGCATGTTTATAAATATGTTTGGGGCACATGTATGTGCTTGTGTGTCTAGAAGTAGAATTGCTGGGTTTTAGGGGCACATATGTTCAGCTTCGTGGATACTGCCAAACTTCGTGGATACTTTCCAGAGTGGCTTTAAAAATATACATTCCTGCCGGCAGTGTTTAAGAATTCCAGTTATTCTGTATCCATACCAACACTTTATAGTGTCCATTTTGGGGATTTATTTTATTTTATTATTTTTGTTTAGCTATTTGGGCATATGCAGTAATGCTTCTTTGTGGTTTCAATGTGTATTTCTCTGGTCACTAATAAGGTCAAATTTTTTTTTATTTTCTTATTGGCCATTTGAGTAGCCTCATTGATGAAGCGCCCATTGAAGTCTTTTGCCATTTAAAAAAGTTGGGTACTCTCCCGTTTACCTTCTGATTTGTAGGAGGCTTTTTTTTTTAAAGTCCGTTTTCAGATATATGTATATATTACAAATATATTTCCTTCTCTATAGCTTATCTGCACTGTTTATGGTATCTTTTGATCAGTGGAAGTTCTTTCAGTGAAGCTTAATTTATTAATCTCTTGCATTACTGTATATGTTTTCTATTACCCTTTTAAGAAATATTTACATAATCCAAGGTTATGAAGTTATTCTATGCTGTATTCTAGAAATTTGGTCATTTTGCCTTTCGCATTTATGATCCATCTGGCAATGATTTTTGTGTGTGGTGTGAGGTAGGAGTGAAAGATCATTTTTTCTCACATGGACATCCAGTCTTTTGCCCAAAGGATGGCAGTGGCAGCTTTGCTATAAATCAGGTGACTGATCCTATGGGAGTTTGTGTCTGGACTCTGTTCTGCTCATTTGGTCTATTAATCTATCCTTGCACTTATGTCACATCTTTTTTTTTAATAAAGATTTTATTTATTTGTCAGAGAAAGAGAGAGAGCAAGCACATAAGCAGGAGGAGCAGCAGGCAGAGGGAGAAGCAGGCTCCCTGCTGAGCAAGGAGCCCAGTGTGGGGCTCGATCCCAGGACCCTGGAATCATGACCTGAGCTGAAGGCAGACGCTTAGCTGACTGAGCCACCCAAGAGCCCCTGATGCCACATTCTTTTAATTACTGTACTGTAAATTAAATCTTGATATCTGATAATATAAGTCCTCCAACTTTGTTCTTCCATATTATTTTTATTCATCTTGGCCTTTTGCATTTTCATTTAATTTTAGAATCTGCTTGCCAAATTTTACACAAAAATTTTAGATTATTAATTGGAATAACATTGAATCTATAATCAATTTAGGGAGAATTCACATTTTTCAATATGGTACCTTCCAGAACATAGTATTTTTCTCCATTTCTTTAGGCCTTTATTAACCTTATCTCAGTAAAGTTTTGTGGTTTTTCTTTGTGGCAATCTTGCACATCTTTCATTAGCTTTACTATGAGGTATGTGCCCTATTTTTGGTAGAGAGCTGCTTCTAGTTTGTGTAGAAGCAAACTCTTCCTTTAGACTCACACCCTTAAACAAAATGTTAACAGAGAAACTCTATTTTGAAACTGAAGAGAGGAAGTGCCCTTGCGCCTTGAGGAGGAGGTGTGGGGTTTTTTGTTTTTGCTGTTGGTTTGAGGTAGGTGAGAGGTAGTATGTCTTGTCCAGATGGAATCTTGGGAATATCCTTAAAAGCAGCAGATGTGTGTGGGAAGAATGACAGCAGACTGACTTACTGCCTTGGGTAATTGCATAGTTGAATGAAGAAACCAACGCATATTTTAAGTATCTGAAGCACATTCACCAATGTGAAATGAATGCCCATTCTAAGCCAATGGATTATATACTGGTCCTACCTTCTTAAGTCTTTGATTTACCTTCACCAATCACCAGAGATTAAAAGTTGTATAATTACTGATCAAAATATTCTCAAGGTGACTGAGTAAGGAATAAATTTGTTGAATTCACCATCAAGCGTATTTCCCATTAAATTTTAAAAATCTTAAAAATTTAATAAATCATGCATGAGTCAGTGAGAGCTACAGTTTCAGAGTTGAAGTCTCTTGGAATTCTAATTACTTGCTTTATTTTTCTTCCCTTTTGTAGTCACACTTTGGGAAAGATTTTTTCTTATTGAGTCCAGTGTCTCAACTCTAATTCACTTTTCATGCTAGCTGGTCTCTCCTAAAGTCCATTGAAACTGCACTCATCGTCGAGACACAAAGACCTCTTCATCGTCAGATCCAGTGAAAATGTATGCACTTCTCCAATTTCTTTTCAACATTTGAGGTTACTGAATTATTCCTTCTCCATGGAACTGTTCTTCCATGGTCTAACTCTTCCCTCTCTTACACTCCCTCTCAAGCTATTTTTCAGGTGCTCTGTATTCTATAAATGTGGGTATTGCAAGTAGCCGGCTTCAGACTCACTGTTTTCTCATTGTGAACTCTCCTTCTGAGGGAGCTCGTTCACACTCGTGGCTTCAGCCACAAATCGCTATTCTTGAAAGACCCTACACTATAAACACCTATGTCCAACTACCCGTTGGACTTCTCTGTTAAAGTGCCCCCAATGACACCTTAAATTTAAGATGTCAAAGGAGGAAACTTTTTAGCATGCTCTGCATCTCGGCAAATGGCACCCTTTCTGGTAGGCCTGAAGGCTGGGGGTGGTTGTGGGCTCTTCTTTCTTCTTTCTGCCCCCAGAACCAGTGGCTGCATCCTGGCTACGCTCCAGTCTAGGCCCTCCTTTCTAGTTCGACTGCCTTTTTTCTCTTCTCACACCTGCTTACTTAAATAGCCTCCTCCCTAGCCTCTCTGCCTTCAGTGTTGTCACTCTCCAAACCATTATCTGTTCTCAGAGCGATCTTTCGAGAATGTGCTACTCCTCTGTTTAAAGCTCTGCAATGGGTCTATTTGTCCTTTAACATAAAAGTAAAACTTCTTCATATGGCTTCAAAAGCTAGTCCTCTTCAAGCTCCTCTGCCTTCTCCAGTCTCACCTCTTGACGTTACCCCTTTTTCACGTGACATAAAAGTTATCCAGAACTATGTGCTGTTCCTTCCATCACTCTGCCTGCCCTTCAGAGGTGTTGCTGCTTCTTCCTAGAACGTGCACCCTGCCCTCCTTATCCATTGCCCTCCTTTGGGGACTGCCGCGTATTCATCCTCCAAAACTCAGCTCAGATATGACACACCCTAGGAGGGGAATATTTTCACATCCTTCCCCACCAGTCTGGATAATATTCTATCACATTTAAGTATTTATGTTGATCATCCCACTCTGAACTTCTTGAAGGCAAGGAACATGCCTTTTATGTTTATATCTTTCCTCTGTGCCTGCTCTTATAAACATGCACTGTGTTAGGCAATAGGTTTGCAAAGATTACGGCATCACTTCTTCCCATGGGCTTCTCACAATATAGAAGGACAGAAACATGAACAGATAATTACTGTGTAATTTGGTAAGTGTCACATTACAGGTATTTTTTGAAACACGGAAGAAGGAGCGCCTGATTCTGGGTCTGAGAAAGTTCTATTTAAGTATACACAAGGGATCTC
Organism: Neomonachus schauinslandi; assembly: GCF_002201575.2. NCBI lineage: Eukaryota > Metazoa > Chordata > Mammalia > Carnivora > Phocidae > Neomonachus > Neomonachus schauinslandi. Next base: position 22,550,646 of record NC_058410.1, on the reverse strand, counting down.
CAGAGAAATAATGTGTGGAGAGACAACCCTCCAAGTAAAGATTACCTCCAGGAAAATTCCTGGCAAATTCATAGCCAGTTTTACCAGATGCTGTCCAGAAATTGTTCATTCAGATCTCCAGATGCACAGAACTGCAGGGAAGCTAAAATATTTGCCAATGATACCTGAACATGTGAATAAACAGTAGGTGGTTTGGTTGGAGAGAGACACACATTCAGCTTAGTTGAGACTGGAAAGAATTCATCATCTTATTTTGTGTGCCCAGGAGCTCTCTGACAAAAATTTCTAACCCTAATTGAGAAAAAAGTCCATTCTGACTTTGTAAATGTTTGCCTTTATGGTGAATAAGAAGAACCTAAATGCTTGAAAGGCCCAAACTCCTTTTTTTTTCCCACATATAATTTTAAATCCCAAAAAACAATCCAGCAAAGTGGGATCTTTACATTTTGGTTTCTGTCCCTCACATCTCAGGAGAGGACACTTCATGGTTGATAGCTGTTTCATAGGCAGGTTACCAGGCCTGAGGGGTAATGGCCAGAGCCTCATGTGGTTTAGGATGAATCAACACTTGTAGCAGTCAGAGAAGGAAGCCGAATTCATGTGGCTGAGGCAATCTAGTCTTTATACAGGATTGTTTGTAGTAGGGGACACCTACTGATACCTATGGACTTGAGGGACCATGACTGGGCTTCAGGGAGTTTGGAGAGTCCCTAAAATTCCACGCAAAATTTAGCTTGTGCATATAAGGAGAAAGGCTATAATTTTCATCATATCCTTAAAGTTCTTGTAACTCAAAGGGCCACTGGTCTACACACTTTGGTATATGTTCATGTTTATTTATTTATTTTGTAATCATGTATTGAGGATTTAGCTCTTAGTCGTTTTGCTCAGTGCTGATTTACTGTTGTGATGTGTGTTGCACGGATGCGTGGAATGATTCAGATTCAGGTTAGCATTAACTGAGAGCCTACATTCCAGGTGCTTCCACATGCAGAATCTCACTTAATCTTCATGGTAAATCTGTGGAGTCATGCTCTTACAACCATTTTACAGAAGAGGAAACTGAAGTTCAGAGTATAAAAGAACTTGCCTAAGGACAAGTGACTCGAACAAGTAGACTAGACTTAAGAATCTAAAGACAGGGGCACCTGGGTGGCTCAGTCAGTTAAGCATCAGACTCTTGATTTCGGCTCAGGTCATGATCTCAGGGTTGTGAGATTGAGTCCCATATGGGGCTCTGTGCTGGGCATGGGGCCTGCTTAAGATTCTCTCTCTCCCCCTGCCCCTCCCCCCACTCCCTCTCTGCCTATCTCTCAAAAAAATATACATGTATATAATACATATAATATCTAATTATATATAATATATAATAAATATATATAATAATATATATATAAAGACAGAGCATTATACTCCTCCCTATGAAGTTCACAGTCTTCTAGAGTAGACAGACAGAAACAACACCCCAATACAGTGACATACATGCAAGGATAGAGGAATATACAACATACAATCTTAGCACCAAGACATATAGGGTCACTTCCGCTGTCAAGGCGAGAGAGGAGATGGGTCTCCAAGGATGAGTAATGGGAGAGGGGCAGGCTGGGATTCGGCTGAGGTAAAAGCATTTGTAAAACACACCCCTGTGAGCTAGCCTTCTGCTTGGGAAAAAATGCTAGTGGTTAGGAACAGTGAGCACATGAATAAGTAAATAAATGAATATCAGAGAATGAAAAGGCATACGTTGGAGAACCAAGTTCTGCCCTGTGTGTTTCCACCTCAGTTACCTTTATCTACAGTTCCCTTCCAGAAACTAGCCCAGGCTATACAGGTAGCCACAATTTAAAATAAGTTTTTAGAAATTTTTCCCCAAACCTGATTGAGTAGGTGTGCTCCTCATCCTCTGAGAAGTGCTAGAAGGACATTTTGATTCTGTAAATTCTCTTAGGACAGAGTAGTACTGTAAACATTTTCTTAACCTAATTTGATTGCAAACAAAATCCCAAGCCTAACAACCAACCCAAACACTTAGGTAAAGGCTTCAACTATTTCATGGCCCCAAAGAGCAGGAAAGTTAGTTGGAAGAGTATATTTTCAAGCTGAGCTATCAAAACACGTATCTGTTTTCAAAAATCTCACAGGGATAATAAATTTAATACCTGGGTTTTTTTCCTCCCAAAAAACAGCATAGCTAGTTTAAAACAACACTAGATAATTCCTAAGGGGAAACGCTGTAAGAACCTTTGACATAATTAGTTTATGCTTTCGCTTGCTGTTTTAGTTATGCATTTGCAACAAGTTCTCAGAAATATGAATGGAAAATCTCTGATTCCACTTTCAATATGTGGGAAATAAATTGCACAAAGGTGGGAGTGGTGGCAAAGAGAAAAAGAGAATACGAGCAAATAGGAGGCCAGCACTATTTTTATTTTATTAACAATTAGACATAGTGAGTTATAATTTGAGTAAAATGTTTAGTCTGTGTGTATTTTTCCACTTATAAAAGTTTGTTAGAGACTACAATCAAATTTTCAATGAATGTCAGCTTACAGGTACTCAACCACTATATACGATCATCAATTGTTTAAAGTATCCTGGCTAAAAGATTTATTTTTAGATCATTACTTCTTCATACAAATGTTTTACATAAATCTGAGATCATACTGTATGTAAAATGCTTTTCTTTGCCTGTATTTCTTCCTATGTAAAATCAGAATTATTGGAGCCCCTAGCTCATAAGGTTATCGTAAAGATGAAATTAGATGGGTTAATATCATGCCCAGCACAGTGCCTGGCACTCACTCAGCATTCAGGTAATAGTAGTTGTTGCTGTTGTAGTGAGGGTTACTTCTCATTACCATTTTTTATACTTGATTATCCATCTTAAGCATTTTCTCAAGTTGTCAGCTGTTGTTCAAAGACATGGTGTTTCTCAGATATATAACAGTCCACTGTTCCCTCAAGATTTAAGTAATGTCATTTTGATCAGTTTAGCAATTTCCAGATCGTCGTTTGCTTTTTTTTCCAGATTGTTACTAGTATAAACTCCACTGAGATGAATGTTTTTTATCCATAAGTCTTTGTGACCAAGTAAGATGCATTTCTAAAAGTATTTTAAAGACTTTTGATTCTTATGTCCAAATTACATCCCTGAAAGATTCTACCAATTTGGAAATGCCCACCTGTATTACAGTGTTTAAATAAGAATTAAGTAAATGCAGAAGAATGTGGAGAAATGTCAGAGAAGGCTGTAAGTTTCAGAGCCAGAATATTTGCATTCATTGTACCGTAGGAGGCAAGACAATTATATTATGATGTTTAAATATTTTTCATGTTTAAAAGAAGCATTTGTGTGTTGAAATAAAAGCATTGCACTGAAGTCGAAAGGCCCGATTCCCGTACTGGCTGATATAGGAATAGCTTGAAGTCACTCTACCTCTCAGAGTTACGCACTCACAGTTTGTAAAATGGTGATATAATATGTGTCTTAAAGGACTTCTGTGTGGCAGTTAAATAAGATTGTGCATGAAAAGCACCAAGCAAAGGTCCTGGCACGGGGCAAGCACCTGGGGTTGACCACAGTGTTATTGACCGAGAGTGTGATTTATGTTAAAGAGCAAGCTTCACCTTCCTCAGTTATTGGCATCTGTAGATTATATACAGTAGTAGAGTTCCCATTAGGTGTCTTGGCTGCTCCATGCATGAGCTGAGGGCAGAACTCTATGACCTTTCAGCTTGTACTATTAACATTTTTGATTATCCTGATTCGGGTTAACTTGATGTAGTTCTGTTCCTTGATGGAGCATACATTTGGTTCCTGTCTTGTTCCAAGCACTGAGCTGTATCATTGGTGATACAGTAATGAATAAAATATAACTTTGCCCTAGATAGGTTCATAATCTAGACAGGAAGTCGTTAGCATTTTTTCTGGATGTTCTTCTCTTTATATTTAGTGAACATTTTTTGGTACTCTTCATTTGCGCTGTGCTCTGGTAGGTATTTGGAGTTGAAAGTAAGCAATGATAAAGCCGGGCCCAGCCTCAGAGATGGTAGGCATGCTGGATGTAGGCTAACTGGCATTCTTGGTACAAAGAGTATGGGCTTTCAGTCAGAAGATCTGGGTTCACATTTAGGCTTCAAAATGTCCTTGTTGAATGACTTTGAGCAAGGCTGGCCTCTGTGATTTGAGCAAGAAAATGGAAAGAGGTAAAATTCAATTTTTCATTCATTCATCTGGCAAGCATTTATTGAGTGTTAGGGATTCAGCAGTGAGTAACATATCCAGCAAGCACCTGACCTCATGGAGTCCAGGTTCCAGTGAGGGAGGGGAAAGGGTGTGAAAACTAGCCCCCCCCCCCACCCCGAAGAGAGGAATAAAGGCAGTGTTGTCCTCAGGGAGGAGGGGCTGCTGTTTTACAGAATTGCAGGGGAAGCCTCACTACAAGCTAATGTTTGAATGAGGCAAGTGAGGAGTGATTCAAGGGAGCATCAGGTGTAACGGCCCCAAGTTGGGGAGCAGAGAGAAAGAGGGGGGAAATGGCGAGGAGATGTGTTGTCAAGGACTTTGGCTTTTACTTGACCTGAGATAGGAAGCCTTGGAAGGGGTCTGAACAGAGTGACACGGTCTAACTTGTAACAGCCTCATTCTGGCCGTCGTATAGAGCAGGGGGAGAAGACCAGAAAAGCAGGGTGGTCAGATGGGGAGGCCTTTCCAACAAACCAAGTGAGAGTTGGTGGCAATATAGAGCGTGAGATAGTAGTGGAAGTGCTGCATGGTGTCAAGGGGATAAAGCAAATAGGATTTGCTAATGAACATGGGCTTGGGACTCATGTTACTACAAAGTCTGAGTTGCCATCAATTGATGTAGGAGAAGCAGACTTGTGAGGGAACACAAGGATCTCATTTTGGGACTTGTTGAGTTTGAGTTGCCTATTTGACTTTCAAATGCAGATGTCAAACAGATGGCATTCAAGGGAGAGGCCACAGCTAGAGATGTCAGTGTGGGAGTCATCATCAGAGAGATGGTATTCAAAGTAGGATATTGGGTCAGATCTCTGCAGCTGGAGAAGGGAAGAGGTCCAGTGACTGAGCCCTGGGGTACACCAGACTTTGGAGGTGGAGAAGTTAAGGAGGAAACAGCAAAGAGATGGGGGAGTGTCCACTAGGAAAGATGAAAAGGAAAACTTGCAGAACAACCTATGTGAAAGCACATTATGGGTCATAAACTACTATATAGGTGATCTTGAGGCAACCATTATACACTTTTGAAGAAATGTAGTATATCGTGATATCTTGTGCAAGATTTGATTGGGGTATTTTTCATGTATAGCCTTTACCCTGCTCGCTATGGTCACTGCCAAAAACCTATCTTTTTACTAAGTGATGCCCTGATGTCCTCATGACGTGAAAGATTTAAAGATTTTCTATCAGGAATGGATTCAAGCACAAGGATGTTTGGGTGCCCCTGGAGCTGCTTACACGCGGCCCTGTGCAGAATGTTCCATGATAATATTCAAGCAGAAATAGTGACCTCAGCCTCTAAACTTGCTACGTAAAAACACTGATTCGGAAAAGCACAAAAGGAATTTAGGTCCACAAAGATTAAAATATTGTTAAAATGGGTGTGTACGTTATTTACAATATGCTTTCAACATTAAGGTAAGACATACCTGTTGGATTTAAGATATGGGCCAGGTTTTTGTCATTAAAGACACCTTCCAGAAAATAGTTTGTGTCAGCTTTTGTCACCTTGTACGTGTAGAAAGCTTTTCCATATGTCAACTATATTCATTCAATTGACAGAAATTAACATCACGAAGACATTATGCTATATGAAATGAGCCAGTCACAGAAGGACAAATACTACTTGACTCATTTCTATGAGGTATCTAAAATACACTCATAGAAGCAGAGAGTAGAACAGTGGTTGCCAAGGGTGGGAGAGAGGGAAATGAGGAGTTGCTAATCAATGGGTGTAAAGTTTCAGTTATGCAACATGAATAAATTCTCAGGACCTGTTGTGCAACATTGAGCCCAGAGTTAACAATACTTTATGGTACACTTAAAAAAAAATCTGTTAAGAGGGCAGATCTCATGGTAAGTATTGGTACCATGATAAAAATAAAAATGAATTAAAAAAGGAAATTTAGTAGCATAACCCCCAAACTTACCATTTATGTTGCCTTATGATTGATAGTGTTAATAAGTAACTGAATTGTAAGATCCTAGGATGAGTGTTTCAACAACGAGGAACTTGAGAGGCCTAAATAAAAATCATGACCAAAGCCACTCCTAGACAGAGCTTCTGGAGAGTGTCCCAGAGAAAGAATTTTCATAGGACTTTGTCCTTATCACTTACCAGCAAATTTCTAAGATCATGTCTGGGAGCACTGTGGCTACCAGAGGATCCTAGCTTTTGCCCATATGTGCTTAATTTAAATATCAAACACGTCATAAACCTTGCAACATACATCCTTAAACTAGAGGTTATTTAAGGCTAAGCAATTTGAAAGTGTGTAATAATTTTCATAGGATGCGGCCCTCTCAAGAGATATCCATCAATGGAGCAATATTTGGGTGAGTGGAGTAAAATTCATTTCCAAGTAGTGGGTAACAAACACTAGTCCCAAATGCACAGGCAGTTTGTTCTGACTGCAGTAGATGTACACTGTGGAAGGGAGTGGAGCGGAGGCTCTGGTGCTTCCTTGTAGCCCGCGAGGCAGTGTGGGTTTACAAAACTGTGCAACCTTCACTTAAGATAAAGAGAACAGTTTTGTGTCTGCAATGGCTCATGCATACTTTGGGCTTAGTTATCTAAGTGGTGTATTCCTCCCTTTATCCATTGTTTGGAATTTGGGGCTTCTGCTTGGCTCTAGAGCCTTGGATAGAGGCATTCATCCCTATCTGTGAACCCTAATCAGTGAACGGATTGGTGTGCAGAGCATAACACAGCATAACAAAGGAAAATAATGCCACTAAAAGAAAGATTTTTCTGATTCTGCATTTGGGGAGATTTCATTCAGGATATCTTGAAGTCACAAAAGAAAAGTTGGGCTTTGTAATGACTAAATATTCTGTCCTGGGCCCAGCATCAACAATGGATTTTTTAAAAAGTAACTGAGGCTGATGTTATATATACTACATGTAAGCTTCCTCCTGGACAGTCTGTAAATTTGACATAATTTGTTGAACACCTTTAGATAATATTTTCAATTCAACTCTCGTGTCCCCTGTCTATTATGATAGAAAAGATGGATAGATTAGCTCTTATTTGTCCACCATACTCTCTAGCATTCACCAGGTTGAAACATTAACCTTTAGCTGCCGCATTCTGATCAAGAGAGTTATTGACTAAATTGAACATCTCATGTTATATTAAGAATGAGGTATATATATTTTTCAGAGTATCTGATCATTTTGTAACTTTGTATTTGCTGCAGACTGAATATTTGTGTCCTGTCCTTCTGCTACACCCCCACCCTCCTCCCCAACAATTCTCTGTTGAATTCTGACTCCCAGGGTGATGGCATCTGCAGGTGAGGCCTTTGGGAGGTGATTACGTCAAGTGGGTGGAGCCCTCATGAATAAGATGAATGCCTTTATAAAAGGTTCCGGGGAGAGGTGAGGTAATTCGGGGCAAAGATGGTGGTCTGGGAATGGGGTTGTTACCAGTACTTGACCTTGGACTCCCCAGGCTCCAGACCTGTGAGAAATAAATTTTTGTATCTTATAAGCCACCTCTAGTGTATGGTATTTCCTATACCAGCCCAAACAGACTAAGACAATGATACCTAAAGTTTTTCTCCCAAAGGGATTCCTTACTCTTTTTTCCCTTCTCTCCTTCCCCTTCCACCCTCTCTCTCTTCCTTCCTTCATTACCTACAGGCAAAATTGCCATAAATAGTCCCTGTTAGCTATTTGGAGAAACTGTGAGAACCACTGGGTTAGCACTGCGGTTAGCAACCAAGACTTTATCACTAGCAAGTGGTAGAAGGCTTCACGGTACAAGTGTTAACTCTCATAAACCATAAGTAAGCATTTGATTTTCTACTGGTAAAACCTTGTGGTAATTATTTCAAATAATATTATTCTTAATGATTCTGATTTAAACAAAAAAATATACTCAAAAAAATCTTATTCAGAAGCACTTAGAAATTTATAAACAGCTTTTTACTAAATTTAGTATACCCAGAACAAGATAGTGTTCCATAAAGTTGATTTTCCTAGCTAACTTTAAAATTTAGTACAAATTTATACTTTCCAGTTTCTAACAAAGAGCTGATGATTTTTGTTACTCTAGTGAGGAAATTATTGCTTGTTTTCAAAATTATTGTACCTTATGAAGCAACATAAGAGATGTATTTTCTGTGTTCTGAGTTCTTAGAGCTCTATTTGTTATCTCTTCCTGAATTTATACTTTTTAATTTTATTTGACTTTTTGATGTGTGGTATTGAATTAACTTCTCTCAGAAGTTTCTGGACGAATACTGTTTTTAGAAGAAATGTATATCTTTATTAATACCTGCTAGAACTTTTCCAGAGGATTTTGGATTTTCTTGCTTTATTCCATCCATAACAAAAGTGATGAGACTAGCTTTATCCCTTTGTGAGGTATAAATCAAACTAATGTATCAAAATGATATACACTCATCATTTTTTTGTATTGTTCACTCCATGTAGAGTTTTGGCTATTGATATTTCCCTCTATTTATTAGCATTTAAACACACACTTTGCTTATGGGAACAGAATGTGGCAAGGTCAAAAGAAGATGCATTACTTTAATGTAATTGAAAGGAAAGATGCCATTGTTTATATTTCTACTGATGCAGGACACTCAGTTACTATTCATTGTTTTATAAACGTATTTTATATTGATATACTTCATTGATGGATTCCTAAAATGTCTCTGATATTTTTTTAGGATCAATGTTTCTTTGTTTTTTGACTCTAATCTCTTTTAACTTTTTTTTTTTGCCCCCAAATTTACAATAACATAATTAGTACATGAAATTCACTCCTTACAATACATTTTTGTCCTCAACTCTGCCGATTTTTATCTCATCCAGCCTGGAGCTTGGTGCCATAGCCACCCTTGGATCTCGTTGTCATCGAGAACAGCTCGACCTCTAACTCCTTCTCTGATCACAGTGTCCCATCTTTCAGTCATTCACTCCCACCAGACAGGTGACCGCCCCCACTGGGCAAAGGACTCCCATTGTCTCTCTCTCTCTCGACTTGTTTTTCTCTAACCAGTCTAAACCCTGTGATCTGCCTTTCCTTACTCATCTCCTGATACTCTCACTGCCCTAGTGACTTGCTGGGCTTGCCTTCCAAACCCTCAAACCCATTAGGTCCAATTTGGATGAACTATAACTAGGGTGCCAAGCACAATTGCAAACAAATAGCATGGCAGGGCAGGTCAGTGGAAATGCAGTTCTGCCAGCACCTTTCTTATGGGGCCCTCAGCACTTGCATGCCATCCTTCCACCAGTCCCAGGTTAGGCTCCCTGCCACCCATTCAGCTGTCACCACTGTTATTAATTCTGTAATTGGCAAACGGGTATTAATACTACTTGTGGTATGTTGTGGCAGTCTCAAGGGTTGCAATATTGAGTTAAAGCCAAACCCTCCCCTCATTGGCCTACAAGAGAGGCAGGTATTTATAAAACAGCAACACTATTGATGATTTCATTATACTTGAATCAGGTGGTAAGAAAAACAAGGTGAAAGGTGACCTGAGCTGTGTACTGGGAAGGGAAGAGGGAGGTCTAAGTAGGCTGTGGGTGGCATTTTATTATCATTGTCTTCTCCTTGTAGTTTTACCACATGTGTATTCCTGGGCTAATTCTGTGGATTTTCATTCAGTTCTTTTAGGACTTTATTTAAATAATATCATAGCTTTTCCATCTTCTCCAGCTTACTTTTATTGTTCAACATTATGTTTGAATGATTCACCTATGTTGATACAGGAAACTCAAGGTAAATTATTTTCACTGCCATGTATTATTCTTTTAATACCTCTATTTATTTACCCATGGTTGTTTGTGCACATTTGGGTTGTATTCTATTTTCTTTATCATTACAATTCCGAAATGAACAGGAAGGTCATGATAATGACTGGTTAAATTTCAACACATAAGCAAAATTTCATTTTGGCCATTCACTTCAGCCTTCTCTGTCTAACACAAGTATCACAAATTAGCAGCAAAAATAGACCACCTTGAATGTTCTACCATATTTAAAATGTTAAGATAGTATCTCCATTGGTTTTCCTAATTTACTCTCTATGAAAGATGACATAAAATAAGTAAATGGCCCAAAGTCAGGAGGTAGGATTCATGTTGCCAGGCTGAATAATTAAAATCAAATGTTCGTCCCTGATTCTTCGGTGTTTCATTAGAATAAATGAAACCATGTCCTCAGTGCTATTAAATATCAATGAAGTCATGGTGAATTAAATGACTATATTGTTTCTCAGCTCCAGATTCACCCTGTAATATCTGCTCTTCCGTAATGGACTGGACTTTTTAAGCATTTCTCCTTCACTGTGACGTTAAGTAGAGGGTGCTGAAGGGACATTGCACAAGGAAGGGGTTTTTGCTTACTGGTTCCAGCTGCTGCCCCATTGATCAGCCGCCTGGAGAGGAAGATGTCTAATATTGCTTCTCCCCCCTCCCACAGGCAGGGGTATGCGGACCCTTAGTGACCACATCCCTGTGGCCCTCCCAAGAAGGGCATCTCATGCTCTAGTGTTCTATATCATCTTCCATACTTGGTATTATCAGACTTTTCTGTGTCATTAATGAAATTATAAAATGTCTTAGGGACTTTAATTTTGTCTGAAATTTTCATTGTCACTTAAGTTGGATGATGGGAAGACGCTTTGAGCACTAGCTTCATACTTTCTTAAACTATAAGGGCTCTGGGATTTAATTAATATTCCCAATCTAGAGGTAAATATTGTGGAGTCCTACATGAACTAGTGGACAATAGACATGAAAAGAATGATTCCTCTTCTACTTGTCAGGCTCTATAACAGTAAACTTCAAAATGATATATTAAACTAGTGAATATGGTAGAACACTGGCCAATTTGAGCAAATACTGGCTGAGAGGGAGTGAGATCTCTCAAAACGATCCAGAAATTTTTGTCTGGAAGATCTGTTTCTGAAGGCAGAAATCAGTATCTAGAAACAGAGAAATGCCCTCTTAACTATGTTAACCATTCAGTTCCCTGCCAAGGAGTTATCTACAATTGTATAGACATAGCCTTTATGTAGACTCAGTGTTAGATCAAAATCAATAGATCATCAAATATTGAAAACAGAAACTTCTAAGAACAGGGGCCACGTCTTCATATCAGTTTTATTAACACAAGTTCACATGTATATGTGTATGTGTTCTTAATATATATAACTCGTTTTATTATGTACAGATTATGCACAGGTTATGTATGATTATCTGATTCTATATCATCTAATCAATTAAGATCTGATTTGGTCTTAGTTCAAGGTCCTTTTTAATGTAGTTTTCAGATTTATCTAGCTCTTTAAGGATTACGTTTGGCACTTAAATCATCTTCTGCTGAAATGAGTAAAAAGGTAGTGGGATAACATTTTACAATGTTAGGAAATGTAATGCACTCCAGAACGGATTTGTGTTAAGACACAACATTTTTTTTCAGTAATTGTTTATCACTATTATTGTGCTTAAATCTAGATATCATGTATTTAACAGATGTAGATTCCGCCAGATTAGAGGTTAGACACTTCTAAGCATATTCCCATTTGCAGCTCAACACACAATCATTTCATAGCTCGCGTTTCTGCATTACTAGTTCACTAAGTGCTTTGTACACAGTGATCAATAAATATTTGTTAAATAAATCAATGGTGTGTTTAATTCAGTGTTCAAAAGGGATTCATGCTAGTATTAATAGTTTAAAAAATCTTTAAGCCTACACAGGTTTTGAGTAGCTCAGAGTATCAGTGAAGTGAAGTGAGAACACCCGAGGGGAATTTTCTCTCATTATTTGCAGATTCGAATGGAGTCTCTGGAAAGGTCCCCGCTGTACTTTTAACAGGCTGTTGCTGGAACATGGTATGATTGCACCCATTACTTTGTGAAGCATATCCAAATGCCTTCTTTGGAAGACTGTTCTCCTTGCTCCTTATATATTGAAAGCAATTCTGTGATATTGTAATGAATTTCGTTGACAAGCTTTCCTTTCTGAAGCTGCTTATCGAAGTGCGTGATTTCTGACCAAAAAGCTTATTTTTCTTTCTCACTGTCTGAATGGATTGCTTGCCAGTGGTGACTTATGGCTTACTTCATCGATTTTCAGTAATGAGATAGAGCAGTATGAGGTAAATGTCTGTGTACATGGGCAAGGATTCTAAATCACATTCTGAAAACCACAGGCTTGATGATGCAGTGAGTCCATCTCCTCAAAAATGTTTGTGGTGAAGATTTCTTGAAAAACCCTGGGCTTACAGCACATCCCTTAAATGGCAGATTTAGAAAAACAGAGTTAGCGTCACTAGCGAGAGAACCATATTGGTTTGTTCAGGGCAGGTAGTAGAGGAAAATTCACCAGCCAGTGCATGGGATGGATACAGTCTCAGTAGATGAGGGAGGCAGAGAGAGCCTGTGGTAGTTTTAAATGCATTGATTTCTCTACAAAGTAGCATCCAAACATGTAACTGATTGCCGCCTCCCTGTAGCTGATGGACTTCTGGGGCTGTAGAATTGCTACAGATACTCAGATGTCTCAGGCAAGGAAGGAACTGGAAACAAATGTGGAATGCACTCATTTGACTTCATACTGAGTCACTGTCTCATGGCGCTGAAATACTTTGGGCATTCACTTTTGACCTTAATATAACAAGAAGAAGGAATTATGTGCTATTAACAAGTATGATATTTGTGGAATAGAGGGGGAATTCCTTGAAGATTGTGTTTTATAGTACTGCTATTTTATGGCCCTTATATCCTTTCCACATATTCACTCTTTCAGTCAAATTTACTCTTCATTGAACACAGATATTGCCATGAAATGCTTTCGTCTTCATCTAAGTCTCCCTTTAATTAATGCTGTGATCCTCATACAGGGTCCTCCTCCAGGCCATCCCTTATGACACCTGTAAATCTTATTGCTTTCTTTCCATCTGTTCTTTCCAGTTTTCTTTCAGCCCATAATCCACATCACTCCAGTGTCCATTGCTACCCCTTAGAGTTCCGTCTTCTTGTTTCTTCTGTCTGCCATGTGTAAATTACCTTTAAAATAAGCAATATTTGCAAATATTATGGCATTCTTTATGTTAACCTTATGAAATCCAATATAATCAAAACATGGTACACGATACATCCACGTCATTGGAAGTCTTACTCCCAATGGTAAAGACAGCCATACTGTGGTCTTTAAAAATTCATATAAGCAATGATTTGCATTTCCTACTTAAAATGCTGCTTTTCCTACTTTGGTGCATTTTTTGTTCTTGCCTGAGATTGGCCTGTTAGACGGAAATGTAAATTAGCAACTAATTATAGTAATGACATAACCTGATATACAGACTAAAGTTTGGGATAATTACATATAATTGAGGACATTGAAGATGATCGAATGAAAAGAAATAAAACCTATTCTGGGTAAATCATATATGTTGGGGAATAAATGGTAGAAGTCTAACGAATTTGCCCTATGCTAGAAACAGAATTGTAATAGTTTAGTGCATTCCAGAGAAAAAAGGAAAATAATATTAAGTTAATTTACTGAAAACCACTCATGGGTAAGAAAAGATAAGAATATGAATGGAATTTGGGTACATTTCCACACTTGTGGAAATGAATCCTAAACCTAAAATGACTCAGTATATAATCTATTATTTCCTGAGAGAGAGAGCTGAGGGGGTGGAGAGAAGATGCAGAAGGAATTATTCAACAGTAGAGAACATTCTAGAGGAACAGATACTAGAGTGAGTTCAAAATATCCTGGGCTTTTTTTTTTTTCATTCTGATAAATTCCTATTTATATTTCTTGGAGAGATATGGTACATTTGACCACTTCATTTCTACACGTGATACAAAATAATAAGAGCAGCCAGCCTGCTAAGAACTCAAAGCCAGATGGTGTATATGTGTGTCATGCTGAGTTGATGGTTTGGAAATGCCAGCTCTGCAGAATGGCTGGAGCCAAATAATGCTTTAAGGTAATCCTACTTAAGATTCACTTGTGCATCTCCATCCAACTTTCCCATTCTTAAGTTAATGAATTTTAAGTTGCAGTGGATAACATGATACATATAGGCAATAGACTAAAATATTTCTAATGTGATTTGTTGGCTGTCAGCTCAAATCAAATTCTAATAAAGTAGCAGAAATCTAAAGTGTTAGTTTAACAGTATTGGCTGACTGCTTAACTGAGTAATATAAGCAAAAGTCAGTCCATGCTTCTCCCTAGGGAATGGTGGACTGTTCTATAATTGTTAGGGATTATCTTTTGAAAATTAGCCATTGTGAGTTAAAAAAAATATATAAACAAAAACTAACAAAACCCAACAATTTCCTCTCAGTCTCCTGATGGTTGGAAATGAGGAGAAAATCATTTTGTGGTACTTCCTTTCTCTGACCTCCACATGCTCATTGGAGAAGTCTTCCATAACAGTTCAGGTGAGTTTGGGGGGCCATACTGTGGTCACAAGCCACGGAGAGCCAGTGGAGAGGTCTACAGACAGGGACAGGCTAGCTACCAGGTAATAGTGAGGGGACTGCTGTGTCAGATGACACCACTGGATAAGAAGATGGATCAACTGTAGAAGGGCATAAGACTTCATAATATGATTGATCTTACAAGTTTGGCAAGCTCTTATTTAGAAAATTACATTTATATTTGCAGAATTACTTTTGTTTTTCTCTTCTCGATTCTGTTTCTCACCTTCCTTTTTTCCCCCTGCATTTTAAGGTTTCTCCTCTCCTTTTCTTTTTTTTTTTAAAGATTTATTTATTTATTTTGAGAGAGCGAGAATGAGAGAGAGAGAGTACATGAGAGGGGGGAGGGTTAGAGGGAGAAGCAGGCTCCTTGCTGAGCAGGGAGCCCGATGCGGGACTCGATCCAGGGACTCCAGGATCATGACCTGAGCCGAAGGCAGTCGCTTAACCAACTGAGCCACCCAGGCGCCCCTCTCCTCTCCTTTTCTTTTAAATCTTCATAAAAGCACCTGTTCCCCAAGAATCAATGAATTATTTATTATTAAATTATTAGACATTTATTGAGTAATTTAGCCCCATATTAAATCAATTTTTGCTTTTTAAGATCATTATGCGGGGTGCCTGGGTGGCTCAGTCGGTTAAGCGTCTGCCTTCAGCTCAGGTCATGATTCCAGGGTCCTGGGATCGAGTCCCGCATCGGGCTCCCTGCTCTGTGGGGAGCCTGCTTCTCCCTCTCCTCCCCACTTGTGCTCTCTATCTCGCTGTCTCTGTCTCTCTCAAATAAATAAAAATCTAAAAAAAAAAAATTAAGATCATTATGCTTTCTTAAGGAATTACCCTTTTATCATTATGAAATATTTCTCTTTATTTTTGGTAACATCCTTTATCTTGAAACCTACTTTTTGATATTAATGTAGCCATTCCAGCTTTCTTAAGATTGGTGTTTACATCCATTTACTTTTAACAAATCCGTATCTATTGACTTAAAGTGCTTTTTGTTTGTGTTTTAAATGCAGTGTGTCAATCTCTGATGTTAATGGGAGAGTTTAAACCATTTGTATTTCATGTAATTATAGGCATTACTGGGTTAATAATGAGATCTTACTTTTTTTTCTGTCTTGTCTAGTCTTTGTTCCTTTTTCCCAATTCCTGACTTCTTTTGGATTACCCTAATGTACTGTTAGTATTCCATTTTATTTCCAGTATTGTCTTATTAGTTGTGATAGACAGAATATCTAAATTGGTTCCCAAAGATGCCCTACTCTAACCCTGAGAACCTGTGAATTAATGAGATATAACTTCTCTGATTGAATTATGATGTATGGCACAGTTGACCTTAAGAGAACATTACCCATGTGGACTTGATCTTATCACATGAGCCCTTAAAGGCAGAAAGCTTTTTCAAACTGATGGCAGAAAGGCAAGTCAGAAAGATCTGAAGCACAAGAAGAATCTGATATCTGTTGCTGGATTTGAGGGTTGGGGGTGGGAGCAGGTACAAGGGTTGGAGAGCAGATCCAAGGAGCTAAGAATAACTGGCCAACACATAAAAAGGAAGTATAGTCAAAAGAGACTGGATTCTATCAACAGCTAGAGTGAGCTTGGAAGCTCCTTTCCTTGAACCTCCAGATAAGAACTCTGCTTGACCAATACCTTGATTTTGATGGCATAGAAGCCAGGCTAACCTGTTTGGACTTCTGACCTACAGAATTGTGAACAAATAAATTGGTGGTGTTTTAAGCTGTTAAATTTGTGGTAATTTGTTATGCAGCACGTACAACTGATGCATTAGCTGAAGATCTCCATTTATCCTCTTAGTGGTTCCTCTAGGGTTTATGGTACACACCTTAACTTATCACTCTCTGCTGCCAAATAATATTATGCCACCTTATGTAAAATTAAAAACTTAACAACCTATGCCTTCCATTTCTTCTCCCTCTCCCTTTGTGCTGTTGTCATTATTTTATTCATTTGACAGAGAGACACAGCGAGAGAGGGAACACAAGCAGGGGGAGTGGGAGAGGGAGAAGCAAGCTTCCCACGGAGCTGGGAGCCTGATGCGGGGCTCGATCCCAGGACCCTGGGATCATGACCTGAGCCGAAGGCAGACGCTTAACAACTGAGCCACCCAGGCGCCCCATAATTTTATTTTTAAATATGTTTAAATCCTTACAATGTGTTCTCATGTTTTTGCATTAACTAGTCAATTATCCTTTCAAAAATAAAATAAAATAAAAGATAAATCTTTTATATTTTATCAACATATTTACTATTTTTAGCAATTATCATTGCTCTGTATAGATTTGAAGTTATTATCTGGTATCGTGTTTTCCATTCCTTTGACATTTCTTGTGTGAAAATCTATTGACAATAAATTCTTTCAGCTTCTGTTAGTCTGAAAAAGTCTTTCACCTTTGAGAAATTTTTCCCTTTATAGGGCTTAAGGTATCATTCCATTGATTTCTGGCTTGTGTTGTTTTACTTGAGAAGTCTGTGAAATTTCTTATCTTTATTTTTCTGAATATGATATGTCTTTTTCCTCCAGTGGCTTTTTTTAAGATAAGATTTATTTATTTATTTTAGAGAGAGAGCACATGCGTGCATGAGTGGGAGAAGGGAGAGAATCCTCAGACAGACTCCCTGCTGAGTGCAAAGCCTGATGTGGGGCTGGATCCTAGGACCCTGTGATCATGACCTGAGCCAAAATCAAGAGTCAGACCCTCAACTGACTGAGCCACCCAAGTGCCCCCCCTCCAGTGGCTTTTAAGAGTTACAGATTTTCAGCGTTTGATCGTATTATGCCTTGATGTGGTTTTCTTTATGTATACTCCATTTGTTTCACTTCTTGGATCTGTAGGTTTATAGTTTTAATGAAGTTTTGGAATAACTTTGCCATTATTTCTTCTAATACTTTTTCTACATGCCTCCCTCTTTGCTCCTTTAGGGCTCCAATACACATAGGTTAGTCTGCTTGACATTTTCTCACAGTTCATTGAGATTCTGTTGATTTTTAAAATCTTTTTCTTTCTCTGATTCATTTTGGATGATTTATATTGCTATATATTCAATTTTTAAATTTTTCTTCTGCAGTGTCTAATTTGATATTATTTCCACCCAGTGACTTTTAAGTTTCAGGCAATGTCTTTAATTTTTAAATGTTCGGTTTGGTTCTTTTTTTATTATTATTATTTTATTTTTTAAAGATTTTATTTATTTGAGAGAGAGAGAGAGCTCGAGTGGGGGGGGGCAGAGGGAGAGGGAGAAGCAGACTCCCCACTGAGCAGAGTGCCCAATGTAAGCTCAATCTTAGGACCCCGAGATCATGACCTGAGCTGAAGGCAGCTGCATAGCCAACTGAGCCACCCAGGTGCCCCCGGTTTGGTTCTTTTTAATATCTTTTTTATTTTCACTCATTATTTTCATTTAACTTCTTGAACTTACTTTAATTTAGTGATTTATATTTCTGTCATTTCGAATTTGTTTTTATTTAATTGGTTTCCTCTTGGTTAAAGATTTTTTTACTTCTTGGAAAGTCTAGTAATTTTTGATTAGATGTTGAATATTATAATGTTAGATATTGTTGAATGTTTGGATTTTGGTATATTCCTTTAAAAATTGTAGAATTTTGTTTTTGCAGGTATTTAAGTTACTTGTAGATTGGCTTCAGGTTTTTTTTTTTTAATGCTTGTTTTTAAGTGTTGTTGGGGTGGATGTAAAGTAGCCTTTATTTGAAGGCTACTTTAGCATCACTATTTAGGTGATAAACTTCTTAGGTCTCTACTGAATGCTTGTTGTAGTCAGTAAGTCCTCTCTGGTCAGAACTTGAATAACTCCCTATTCTGAGTGAGCTCTGAAAATTGTTTAACCCACAGCTTGTGGTATGTAGAATAATAAAATGACTTTCAGTGATATTCATCATTGTATAATCTCCTCCCATGGGGTTTTGGTAGATCCTGTGAATACAACCACTCTGTAATTACATTACTTCATGTGGCAAAAGGAGAATTATTCAAGGTGGGCCTGACCTTATGAGGTGAGCCATTTAATTAAAAAAAGAGATTTACTTGGCTGATTGCAGAGGGAAAAGTTCAATATATGAAAAAGCTGACTTATATATTTAGTCCAAATGTCTAGTTGTTTATAGTGGGAAGGCAACTCTGGTAGTAGTTACTTGATCATGAAATTTTAAAATTCACTTAATTTGGAGCTCACTAAAACCGGCTAGCCCAACCTTAAAATAGAGGAAACTGAGTTAGAAGGAAAACAACTGAAAGAGATTAGCCAACTACATCCCCAAAATATGAAAACCATTCTTTTTACCTTTTATTTTTAAGTTATTTGGCAATATTTCATAATAATGAAGTACATAGAAAATAATACAATAAACTTCTATATACCTAAATTATCAACTTAAGAAATAAAATATTATTGATACAGTTGAGGCCCTTGTGTCCTTCCTCCAGTCTTATCCTCCTTTTTTAAAAAAATATTTATTCATGAGAGAGAGAGAGAGCACACAAGCAGGGGTGGGCAGAGGGAGAGGGAGAAACAGGCAGAGCCGACAAGGGGGCAGGGCTTGATCCCAGGACCCTGGGATCCCTACCGGCTCAGAAGGCCAACGCTTAAACGACTAAGCCACCCAGGCACCACAAGTCTTACCTCTTTGTAGAGGTACCTGAATTCAGTGCTATTAATTCCATGCATTTCTTCATATTTTACTTTATATACGTGCATCCTTAAAATAATCTTTACATTTTTTTTGAAATCTATTTTAATGCTATCAAAATGTAGCATTTTGGGGGGGTTCCTTTTTTTGTTTAATGTTTTGTTGTGAGAATGAAAAATTGATATGTACTTAGTGTTCCATTGTATAGCACAGTTTATTTATCCAGTCAATAATTGAGACATATAGGCTGATTTTTTTGAAGCAATGAATGCAGAAATTAACTTTTGTGTGCATGTGACAAGAACACATGTATGAGAGTTTCAGCAAGGGAATACCTCTGTAATGAAGTCACTAGATAATAGAGTATATGCATCTTTAAGTCACTATATATTGCCAAGTATTCTTCAAAGGGGTTGTCCCAATTTGCATTCCCACCATAGGGTTTCCAGTTGTTCTACATCCTTATGACCAGTGGTATTGTCAGAGTTAAATTATAGATAATTATATGGGTGAGAAATGCTATCTCATTGTCATCTACATTTGCATTTCCCTGGTAATTGATCATGTAGGACACCTTTTAATATGTTCACTGGCCAAATTGGCATGGAGATTATTATTCCCCAGCCTGGTTACTCCCAATTTCTCAAAAACCCCTTAAGGTTGACATAAAGATCAAACATCTAAAGTGATAAGATATGGTATGGAAAGTTTTCCTAAGTGTGAAATTATTCCCTGAGTCATTGAAATTAATTCTGGTCATCACACCATGATTCTTGCCAAGCCTTCAGTTGGACCATGCTCAGTTATGGCAGACTCAGCTTCTCCCACTCTGGTTTTTCTGGTTGTAGAAAGAATAACAAATAAACCTTAAGTCATTGAAGCTAAAAGACAGGCTAAGTTATAAGAAGGAATAGAACATCATTCTAGATAAGATTGGCTAATAATGGCAGGATTTGGTGAGCCTGGAAGACCACAGTGATTGGATTATACGTAAAAATATTTCAGGATTTGTTTGTTTGACTAAGGCCAACAATGGCATCTTCATTATTCAGAATTTTCAAAATGGCTTAGATAAGAATTTGAACAGAATGATTGGCAATCTGAGTGTGCCAGTGCTATGCTAAAGGATGGAAACGCAAGATTTTGAGGGTCCTTCTTCCCTTTGTTCTGTGCCTCAGGGAGGAACTCATCCACTCAATCACAGGTTCAATCACAGGTTCTTTCCATTGCCAACATGGACATTTACACAAAACTTTTGTTTTTGTTTTCTAAAGAGGTAATGAGTAAAATTGTATCTTTTATAAATATACCATCAATAAATGATTTCTGGTAGAAGAAACCAGAAAAATTACCCTGAATCTATTCTTGGTGCTAAATGGATGTCACTTTGAGCCCAGGGAATATACTTTCTGCCCTTTCCATAATTTGAATTTTCATTTGCTAAACTATATGACAGTATGCTTCCTGCCTCTACTCACAGCTCTGGATCATCAATACCTTTGCCCCCACTTTAGGAATTTCACAGATTACTCAGTTGTAGTGTTTCAGTGTCCTCCCCCATGATAGTCCAAGTTACACGTAGCTGATGTAAGTAATTTAATTTGTAATTGATTTGGGAATGTACAACTGAAAGCTTTTTTGGGAATATGGTGTGGATTATCTCTGTTTATATTATTTGGGGAAGATTTTTATTTCATAGAAACAGAAAACCTGAGAAGGAAGTCATATCGTTTAGGTTTGACAGCAGAAAATTGCTCTGTACCAGTTTTGATTATTGCATTCAGTTGATTTCTTTGTGACTCAAGGACTAGAAGCTTTCTACTACCTTTGGCAAGAAAATTTCTGAATCTAGGAGATTAAATCATAGGAAGAGTTCTTCACATCAGACAAAATGTCTCAATTATTATTCAGGCTACCTTGATTCTTTTCTTTGAGCTTCTTCGGTGTTTGTTAAACCCCACTAGTCAATATAACTAGATTACAGATATGATATTTTCAAAATAATGGACATGTCGTTAGGGTATTTGATACTGCTTTCTATCGGGCCTATTTAGACATGTATGTGCATGCTTACTTTGCATTTGGTCCTGAGGTGAGCAAAAATGGAAGCAGTGTTTTTAGGATGAATTTTCTCACCTATGATAGCAATTTGTAAATATCTTACTCTTTTCTTATTTGTAGGGCCAGCTTTTTAAATATGCTTCTGATCTTCTCTTATCATATGTCATGTTGCAAAGTTGTTGCTCGCTCGCTGTCCTACAGCTGTGGCCTCTTTAGATCTTCCGAGCTAACGCCAGCTGTTGTCTCCCTCCAGGTCATCCAGGCTGTCTTTTTTGGCATTTGCGTGCTGACTGATCTTTCCAGTCTCCTGACTAGAGGAAGTGGGAACCAAGAACAAGAAAGGCAGCTCAAGAAGCTCATCTCGCTCCGGGACTGGATGTTAGCTGTCCTGGCCTTTCCTGTTGGGGTTGTGAGTATGATTTAGAATGCATCTAACCACAAAAGAAACTTGGGTCTTATTTCAGACTTCTAAGAGAAAAAGAAGTGTTACAGTCACAAAGCACCACAGACTTGGGGGCTTAAACAACAGACATTTATTTTCTCACAGTTCTGGAGACTAGAAGTTTGAGATCAAGGCATCCGCAAGGTTGATTTCTTGTGAGGCCTCTGTCCTTGGCTTGTAAGTGGCCTCTCCCTGTGTCCTCACATGCTCTCCTCACATGTGTGTCCATGTCCTATTCTCCTCTTCCTATCAGGACATCAATCATATCACATTAGGGCCCCTCAATGACCTCATTTAGCCTTACCTGCTTCTCTAAAGGCCCTACCTCCAAATACAGTCACATTCCTGGGTACTGGGGGGGGGGTAGGACTTCAACCTATGAATTTTAGAGAGACACAGTTCAACCCACAGCAGTTTCTTTAGCAGCCTAAACTCGAAATGTATGGTCCTTGGGTCTATGACCATTCTAGTATTTTTTGAACTTGAGAGAGGAAGTCAGCATTGGCTCATACTGCTTCGCTCGCCCGATTATGCCATTGGCTAATACCACTTAAGTAAATGCGGCTTCATGTTTTGGGTCTGTTCTGGCTTCGTTGATTTTCATTATTTTCTGTTAGATTCCCTCCATTGCTTGATTTCCTTCACAAGTCCGTTAATCATCCATTGTCCATCCATAAACCATGTTTCTTTAAAGGACCAGGGCCCCGTGAGATTCTATCGATTTTAACCTGTGGATCACCAGGAAAAGAGGGAGAGAACTCCTGAAAATCTCAAATTGTGAAAACAAGGAAGAGCGTGTTACCTAATTCAAATCAGAACTTTCCTTTGCCAGCCAACATATAGGAAAAAAAGAAGCCCAGGTGGTCTGGTCTAGCATGTGTATCAAGCCTGAGGTCCATGGTAGGCAGAGTCAGAAGGATTTTTTAAATCCTTCCAGGTCTATAGCTGGTAGAAGATGCTTGTTCTAAGATCAATTAGTGAGCACCCAGACCACCACTGAATTGCTTTTTCTATGTACTGAATTATATTTTCTTGGATGAAGTAGTCCTTAGCTCTTGAAAACAACACAAAGTGATTCTGATAATCTGGTCACACTCCTCTGCTCATTCCCTCGTCTTTTTCCTTTGAAAACCTAAATGGGTGTTCAGATTGAAACCAGCTAGCAAATCTCTCAAATTCTGTTGCTTAACCTGACACAGTTAGATGCTTTCCATATTATTTATTTCCTTCTTTGGACTTGACATCTAAAATTCAAATACTTTCTATCAGAATAATCATCTAAGAGAAAATTTCCATTGGCACAAAGTATAAAGATTTATACTCTGTGCATGAAAGAATTATCTAGAAAATCCAAGTCTGTGTGTTTTTTGTTTCTTTTTATTGGCTTATTCCCTTGGAATTTCTATAGGCATGTCATTGCCTCTGGAAGTCTTCCTTGGCTAGAAGGAATACAGTAACACAATACAAAAGTAAATAGGAATACAATATTAACACATTTTCTCTTAGCTCTGCCTCTCTCTCTGTTATGCCGTATCAAACTGTGCCTCTAGGGCTTAAACTGTGCCTCTTACCACTCTTATCAAAGACACATTGCATACGCCCTTTAGACACTTTTGACATTACTTTGGCCAGAAACTTTTTGCACCTGCTTGAGACTTGAGATATTTGTCAGCTTTCAGTGTCCTTCCTGAATTTGGTCCTTATATGCTTCATGGTTTGTAAAAAGGATGGGGGACTTTTTGTTTGCTTGTTTGTTTGATGACATTTGATACTTCCCTCTGTTTCACTATTTTTGTTGTTTTCTCTGTGTTTTGAAAAAGGGACAAGAAGTAATTATACCTTTAATTTCACCCCTCCCTTTTAACCCAGAAGTCACAACATCACATTTCATTGCATATGTATGCACCTTCCCTACCTGATGAGCTTCGCAGAAGAATTTAAAGAATAATGAATCAATCAGATGAGCAGCTTCACTTATTTCTTTAACTCTTATTTTTGGCGTACCCATTGATATTTTATAGTCAATATTTACATTTTTCATAATCTTCCCTGTTATTATGAGTCACTTTCCCTTTTACAACCACTTGCTTTTTAAAAACCAACTTTTTTTTTCATTTAAAATTCAGGTAGCCAACATACATTACATCATTAGTTTCAGGTGTAGAGTTCAATAATTCATTCATTGTGTATAACACCCAGTGCTCATTTCATCATGTGCCCTCCCTAATGCCAATCACCCAGTTACCCCATCCCCCCTACCCACCTCCCCTCGAGCAGCCCTCAGTTTGTTTCCCAGAATCAAGAGTCTCTTCATGGTTTGTCTCCCTCTCTGATGACTTCCCATTTAGTTTTCCCTCCCTTCCCCTATGATCCTCTGCGCTGTTTCTTATATTCCACATGTGAGCGAAACCCATGATAATTGTCCTTCTCTGACTGACTTATTTCACTCAGTGTAATACTCTCCAGTTCCATCCACGTCAATGTAAATGGTAAGATTTCATCCTTTCTGATGGCTGAGTAATAGTCCGTTGTATATTTATACCACATCTTTATCCATTCATCTGTCGATGGACATCTGGGCTCTTTCCATAATTTGGCTATTGTGGATATTGCTGCTATGAACATTGGGGTGCAGGTGCCCCTTCGGATCACTACATCTGTATCTTTGTAAATACCCAGTAGTGCGATTGCTGGGTTGTACTTTCTGAAGTCCCTCTCTTACATTGCTCTCTCTCTCTCTCTCTCTGTCTCTCTGTCTCTATTTCTCTTTGGTATTGGGAAGAATCTGGACAATATTCCCCAGAAATCTTATGTTTTCCACTGTTTCTTACTGTCATTTGACTTTTTGCATCTATTTCCCCAGTTTCTCAAGCTAATAAACAGAAATTTATTCTGAGGCAAAAAACTGATACATGGCTTCTTTCCAGCCAGACTCCATTCATTTTATAGCAAAATCATATTTACAAAGGACACAGATGTGTCTCTTTATAAACATTTTAACACAAACTGTTTCTTTATTAAAACATAATTTTATGATTTTTCACCTTTCTTTCCCCAAGTTAATTTCCTATCTTTCCTTTCTGGTGTGCCCTTGTCTTTGCTGTGACTTCTGAGGTTCTCCCCTGCCCCTCCTGTGCCTCCCCTGTACCCCCAGTTGCTCACCAGGGTCTGGAATTTCAGTGTGGTTTTATCACTGAAGTTTTTCTTCCTTGTTAAAATGCAATCCCTTTCTGGAGTAGAGCCGCTTGGAATCACATGAAGAGGTGTCATCTTTACTGTTCCTGTGGCTCCTGGCCTGGGACATTTCGTCTGAAGGATGGGAGTAACATCAATGCCTGGGACCTGATTTGATGGGCATGTCCTTATACCTGTAGGCATCTGTGGTGTAAGAATGCTTATCATGTGTGCAAACGATTAATTATGATATTTGTAATTAAACACCTTTTACCATGTTGGTTGACACAGTAGAAATCTGAAAGGACAAAACACCCGAGCACTCGCCTTGTGCCCTGAGAGCCTTGGGCATGGCTGGAGCTTCCTAAGGAGCAGGGTGCACAGCCCCCACTTAGAACATGCCTGTGGTCCCCAGAGGCCTCCAGGCTCTGACTGCCAGTGATTGCCGGCCTCGCAGCTTACCTCCCCCTCACCCCACTTTCTCCTGTCTTCCTCTGCACCTCACCTTTTGTTTGTCAGCCCGAAGTTTGCAGGGAAAGTAATGTTATTTTTGCTTCCCAGTGCAGGGCAGAAAGGCAGGGGGCATAATAAGGGGGCAGAGTAGCACCTCTGCTCAAATTTTCCTGAAGAGACCTCTGAGCCCCTAGCTTTGCCTGGCGCACCCATTATCTCTCTCTCTCTCTCTCCTCAGCTGCAACTGTGGCAGCAAGAAAGACATGGGTAGGTTATCTAGGATTTGTATTGTCTCCACTAATGCTTCCTCTGATAACGAGGTTAATTGAGAGTTGACAGTAATTGCTTTCTGTGGGCATGAAGCACTAAATATGCTTTTTGTGACCCATGGACCTAATGCATCTACTTCATGGACTCTATCTCTAGGATATATAAAAATAATAAAGCATTCCAATCAAAGATAATTGGAGTAAAGTTTTGTTTGAGCATAACCTTGAAGAAATCAGGCAGGGTTGCTTGAGTGAACATAGCATGTATCTTCCTGATTTGTGTAGATTTCCATAAATGCAAAGCTGGCCTTGATTAGTAACGCTAATGGCCGGAAACCACCACCACTCCCAAAGCCTTGCAACTCATTTTGCAGGGATAACCCATGGGAGGCTCTTCTTACCATGTGCAGTTTATTTCTGAACCCTGTCACCCTTTTAAAGAAGCATTACAAATAACTCTATGACATTATGTGGTCTGGAAGCACTGACGTTTATGAGGAGCAATCAAACCAAGAATGTCTTTTGTCTCCTGTGAGTTTGTTGACTTTTGTGTTAGCAGATACCCTTCTAGTTAAGAGAATCAGCTAAGCCTTGCAACCAACCAAGCAAACAAACAAAAAGAGAAGGAAAAAGAAGAAGAGTAACAAAAAAAATGAGAACGATGAGTATGAAAGTGCTTCTCTCAGAAATTCTAAATATGTCTCCAACTGCTATCCAAAGCAGCCCCTTTAATGACAAAGAGCTCTCATACTTTCTCCATTAATTCAAGTGTATGTATCCCGTTCATTTGCAGCTTCTCAGCTTACGCGAGACATGTCATCAAATCTCACCACCTCCCCCGTACATCTTTGTCCCTGGTGTCACTTGGGTTGTTCTAGACCAGAAGCTGGGCTATTGCTAAACTAACCTTGACTGATGGGTGAAGATGAGATGTCCCTCTCGTTGGAGAGGGGGCGTGGGTCCGAGAAGGACCTTTAGATATGGATTGTTTAACCACGGATGGGCATCCAGGGTATCCCAAGCAAACCAGCATGTGCCAAGATAAGTTTTTCTGGAATTTGGGCTTTTATATCTGAGTTTAGCCTCAAAGTTATTTGTTCAGGAACTGTCTCTGGTGTTATAAGTGTGATCTTGTAAAGACGTGATGAAGACTTTATATGTACCAACCTAGTCTAGATTCCTTGAAAGTTTGCTTTTGCTTGTGATGGGAACTGTATGATACCTGTTTCCTTAGGAAATATGGAAAATGTAATTTGAAATCTCAAATGCAAACTTAAAGAAAAAGTATCTAGCAAGTGTTTTCAAAAAGTGATTAGTAAGTCTTCATTTATTGACATACCAGCTAACTCTAAGCCGTTATTCAGAAAAATGTTGTGAAGCATACAAATTCAGATCATTATATCCCTACAATCTAAAAAACATTATTTTCCTTTATGATTTTTAAGTAAGAGATTGGCTTAAATGGAAAGCAAACATTAATTAATATTAATTACTATATTACTATCTGTTAATGTAACACATAAAGGAAGGGAATTTTATTTTGTTTGAGAGTGTATGAAGGGGAAATTATTAAAAAGCACATTATTTACTTTATTCTACAAACCCTGGATTTAATATAAAAATACACAATATCTGCTGATCCTCTCTTTATTAAATTTTCACACAGGTACCTAAAACCAAACTCTTTTCTGTTTTTTTTTTAAGGCTTCACTGATGTTTTAAGTTTCTTCATATACCCTTTTCCTTTCTCTTCACCTTTGAAGTTAAAAATGTAATATTTGTTAGGTCATATTTTATGGTAAAACCCAGTTCATTTTGTGTTAAATCAATCATATGCTTTCTTCCTGCACTGAAGTGAGTGTGAGTTGGGTTGCCTAAGAGGGAAGGTCCACAGATGGGCATTCCTTCAAGATCAGTAAACAAAATGAACGTTTTCCTCCCCTACCAGGAGAAATACTGAGGAGACTGTAATTATCTAATCTAGGTGAGTGGTCTTACATCATTTTTTGGATAGCCTTTTCCAAAGACCAAGGACATAATGTGATTAGACAGATGTACCTGATAGGGAACCAGGTTGCTTCTCAACCACCTTATATATTTTTGTCTCCTAAATAGAAACCAAAGATTTTCTGCCTAAGTGACCTATTTAATCTGTACACCTTCATGGAGACTTGAAGCAGTCAGCTGGTTCAATGCTTGCAAGACAAATTTCTTCAACACAAAAAATAACCACACTTTAACAACATTTTCTGTAGGTGCCCACTTTTAATCACACTACAGTGGAAACCACACATTTATATCCAGAACATTCAAAGGACAGAAGCCCTAGTCAAGTCAATAATTATTTGTGTGTTCATGGAGCTCACTAGGGAAGTAGTACCGAGTGCTAAGAGCCAAGATAGCAGTGACTAAGAATTGATCTTGTCCTTCAAGAGTCTCAATGTCTAGAGAAAGTGACTTTATAAGCTCTGTCAACAAGTAAAGTAGAAGAAGGCATGGTATAGATAATAGTGCATGGGTCTAAGGTGAAGAATTATCCTAGAAGAGGAAGGGATTGATTTTAGTGAGTGGGAGGTCCTGGAAGACCTCCCAGAAATGATGTCGGAGCTCTGTTTTGACGAATGACTACAAACTTATTGGATGTTTAAGTTAATGATGCTTTCAGCTGCAAGTAACAGAACCCCCACAGCTATCCACCTGACTCACTCTTTTAATTCATTCAAGTCTCTGTTCAAATGATTACCTCTTAGAAGAGCTTCCATGAATACTCAATATAAATTAGCTTTCCATTATTCTCAATCTCCTTACCTTGCTTTATATTCTCCATAATGATTACCACTACCTGGCACTTTCTATGTTTATTCTTTTATTTCTGTAGCATATGTCTCCTCTGGCTTGGTACACACCCTGTGAGGCCAGAGAGGTTGTGTGTTTGATTTACTGCTGCAACCCAAGCCTCAGGAGCAATGCCTAAATAATTCAGTATTTATTGAGTGAATATCCATCCAACTGTGGCTTAAGCAATAAAGATATTTAATATCTCACAAAACAAGAAGCCTGTAAGCAGGTAGCTTCAGGATGGTATTGCTCCCTATTATCATTTGAGACTTAGGCATTTTTTATTGTCTACTTTTTTATCTCTGGAGTGTTGGCTTTTTGTCCTTGGACTTGCTACCTACAGTCTCGAGGGTTGGTAAAGTCCCAAACATCACCCCCTTTGCAACCATGTTCAAGGCAGGAAGAGGAAGAATCTTTTGGGGGAGCTCTCCCCTTGTGTTTGTCTCTTCATCAGGATAATGAATATTTCCTATAAGGCCTGTCAGCAGATTTCCCCTTGGTTTTGTTGGTTAGAAGAGTCACATGGCTAGAACCAGCTGCACGGGAGGCTGGGAAAGCAAGTGGGAGAAGGAAATGAGCTTACCATGAGGGCTTCAACAAATTATGATTTATCCTTAGGGCTTGGGCACATTGCTGCCCAAACAAAATCAGGAGTTTTAAGAACTATGATAAGTAACAAATATTGAGAACAACTATTAAATGTAAACTGAGTAAACACTAATAAGATTTTAAGTAATTTGTTGTTTAAGTTTTTATGAAAAATAGATACAGTAAGACTGATGAGATTCATCATGGACATTTTCTATCTGAGCCAAGAAAGGCATATTTTTTTCCATTTATTCTCTGCCAGCACCATTTTTTGTACATTCTCATTCGTATTCTTATAAACAACTATCAAAATCTGATTTTTGAAGAAGTTCTTCTCAAAGAAAGTCCGATATGTTATACAATTGACTAAACAGTTTCTGTTCAGTTTCTGAAACTCCAGAGGAAATTTGTGAGAGCTGGCCCTGCCATAGACCAGCAACTCAGATATGCAGACAAGCAGGTTCAATGAGTAAAATCTTCCTTGAATAGCCTAGAAGTTGTAGAGATTGGTCACACACTGTGTGTCATTTCAGAGTTCCCACTCTCTCTGGGCCAAAGGGCCACAAAAGTGTCTCAGGAGATAATCTTTTTTCCATATTTATATCTGTAAGTTCGATACATATTTGAAGCATGTGATTGAGAAATGGTAGAACTGATCTTCAATAACATTAATAATGTGATGCATATTATAAAATAGACACACGATTCTTGTTCTCAAAAATTAAGACCCCCCAAATCAGGATGTTTGTATGCCCTTGTTTGGGAATCCAGGAACAAGATGCAATATTAGTTGTTGATTAAAAAGGAAAAGAGGAAAGGAACACACTATTTTTCTTCTTCCTTCTCTGTGTACATATCTTTCTTCCTCCTTCTCTCTCAACTTTTCCCCTCCTCGCTCTACCCCAACCCCATCTCCTTCTTTGTAGAAGAAACAATGATTTGCTGTGTGGGTGCCCTGAAATTACTATAGTTCCTGTGGGCGTTTTGAGGTAACTCTTACCTGTTTTAGCTGGATCAAAATGTGCCGTGTCACATCAGCTGATATCAGAAGGAACATTTCCCCCCCAAGGAAGGAGCCAGTGGACTTTCCACCTACGCAAATTTTATTAACTTTTAGTTGTGCCTGTGGGATGACCATGCTAATGATTTGCTTATCTTACTGCAAATAGCAAATCCTGGATAGGACTTTCCTTCATCGTGCCTTTTTATAGCTCTCTTAGGAACCGAAGTTGAGGTATAATTCTGACTTTGGAGGATGTGTTGGGGGACAGGTGGGAAGGTGGGAAGACGAGAAGCTGGGGAACAGTGAGGGGAGAGCATGTGTGGAGCCCCGCTCACTTCTCCTAAACTCCTCTGAAGAGCACCTGCCAAGAGGTTTCTGTCTCCAGAATGTCCCTTTATCCTGTAGGTTACGTCTGTGCTCCTTTTACACAGAGGAACAAACACACTGGGTGCTGGGCTGTGCTGCTGAGGTTTGGTGGACAGGGTGAAAATGAAGGAAGCGTGTCCCAGAAGAAACCAGAAGGAGCTCTTCTGTCCCAATCTGCTTTTGGGTGCTCTACCACTTTGTTTATTGTTTGCCAAGGGGAAACTGGGAAAGAATGGGAAACAAGAAAATTATGAGCATAAGTGGTGGTGTGCCTACATTGGATGGCATGAACGGAGACAAGTTTTCTGTGCCCTTTTGGATCACCTCACCGCTTGACCTTACAGAGGGCCCCTCCCCTTTCCTCACCTTAAAAATCTACTACAAAATTAGAATGACTGCCTTCATACAAGCACAATTAACAAAACAGGAAGAAGCCTCAGCACTCCCATGCCTAGAAAATAATATAAGAACGCACATGCCCAGAAGATGCTGTCAAAATTAGCCTTGAGTCAACAAAGAAAAACAGCCCCTAGATTCATTAACACAGTAACATTTTTGTTTGAATATTCAGAAGTGCTACCTGTGCCTCCTTCCCGCTGCAATTACCTTAGAGTTTTATAGAAGACACCACATACCCAGAGGCATTTGAGATTGCCTTTCTTTTTTGTTTCCAGCCAGTGGAAGAGCAGTTCCATTTGCACTTTCTGAGACTTCTCTCACCGTCTCCCTTCCCATAGAGGCAAAACCCACAAACAACTCAAGAGGCTGGAAAGTCTAATAATGAGCACTAACTTCTGCTCCATGCTATGGGGGACAGATACTGTGCTAAGGGCTTTACTTTAATTGCGTATTCAACCCTCAAAGCCCCAAACGCTAGGAATTTCCGTCATTCTCACTTCATAGAAGATGCTTCTATTGTAGGGTTTTACAGATGGGGTTCCCACTTTACAGGTCGTGTGCCTGAGGTCCATGGTGCAGCCAGGACTCAACCCAGACCCTGACCAATGAGGTGCTTGCTGTCAGCAGGTACTCTACTTTTTGACAAACCAGACCTAACTTCGCTTTTCATTGTTCGCCTGATAGATATTTTTAGCTACATACAGAAGTTCTGAGCTGACCACAATTTCTAATTTAGGAGAATGCATCAGAATAAGAAAGGGAGTTATGCAGAATCTGGATCAGAAGCCACTGTTTGTCCTTTTCCTTGAGGCTATTTAACAAAAGCTGTTCATTTGTGCTCATTACTGTTTCCATTTGATACATTATTTCACACCATGGAGCCTGTGGTTTTATACAGTTTTACAGGCCAGTTTGCAAAATACAAGTTTTGGCAAAAAAAGATCATCTTCCTGCCTTGTCTTCTTGTTTCAACCATTGAGTACAGATTTAAGTTCCCACATTTACCCAATGTGCTAGTTTTTAATATGTGAAAATCAGGTTTTATCGATAGAATTAGCTACGTTTTTAAAAATGGTTACTAAATGTATCCAGTGTCATCTGCAACTCATCTTGGGGCTTGCAAGAAGGCACAGTTCGTGGCTACACGATTGCAAAAGAATATTTTTGGCAAGAAATGATCCAGTACATTCCGTATGGGTATCCTAACAAATGAACTGTGCCTACCCAGCAAATATTTTACTAAGAATTCCTGAAAGCGATTTTGTTCTGCTTTATCAGGAGAAGCTTTTCAGTCAAATCTGCTTTTCTTTTTAAATTTATAATTTATACTTCCACCTATTTTCACCAAGGATTTGAGGTGGTCTAAATCAGATCAGTTCATTGAAGTGAACTAGTCTCCTAGGCCTCAGCCTCATTCAGCAGAGGCTGCCTGTAAATAATCTTGTCTATTTGGATGAGTGTCTTCTCTATTAACGTTGCAGGATACACAGAACAACTTTCTTACGCATTTTATCTTGCAAAGTCAAGCAAGCCAGGAAAATGGGGAGAAATCTCCAATAGACCTTCTGGCAAATTGATTGAGTGCTATGCGCCAGTCACTATGTTAAATGCTCTCACATAATTTCACTTACTCTCAAAGGGGATCTTATAAAAACAAGAGGCAGTTGGCAAGAGGAAGCTTACTTATCCCCGAGACTGTGATCCCAGCACCAGGACTGGTGCACTGAGTGAAGCCACAACAGGCCACAGCAGTCTGTTCTTGCTTTGCTCGGTCCTACCTGGAGAATAACGCCTGCCATATTGGACCTGGTCAGTCATGTGTGATCCATGCCCTAGGCTTGAAAAGTCTCAAGCAAAAAGGGTAGTAAGGAAGGAGAAAGAAAGAAAGAAAGTTCTAGGGCAAAAGAATCATCCATAGAGAATAGATTTTCTCCTTAATCTTGGCACCTTCCTGAAGTGCTGACCTTCCAAGTAATTAGTCTAAACTCCGGGCTCTTAATTGACAAGAGGCATTCTTCAACCATTAAAAAAAAAAAAAATCCAGAATTGATCAGCAATTCTAGAGGGGCCTAAGCAGATGACAAAGAATTCAGTTAGATCAAATGCCAGAACACAACTCGTGCAATGCTGTTGGGCAGACAGAATGCAGACGCTCAGGCTGTATAGATGCATCTTTGGGCCTTTGGGTTCCAGAGATGACCATTTGTTTGTTGACTCCTTCCGCTTTTGTTGATACAGCAGAGATCATCATAGAATAATTTAAAGGGCAAAAACAAAAGTCCACACGAATTTCCGTACTGAGCATTTATTTCTTTTATAATAAGAAAACCTCACGTGTATTGTCATTTGCAAATATATTGTCATTGGCAGATGCTTATGCTCTAAATTTAAAGGTTAATGTTCCTAGAGGAAGAAATAACATTGATATGCAATTGATACAATACTCAACAACAAACGCACCAACCTTTCCAAAAGTTCTTTCCCCATGGCAAACTACACACAGAAATTTCTACATGTTTTCCTAGTTTGTTTATGCATATAATCTAAACTAAACAAAACAAAGAAAACCTTAGCCTTTTTCCTCTCCTATCTCCATAACAATTCAGAGGGAGCAAAGTGGCCATTTGAGGGTGTCCCAATGTGCTGGGACAGTATTTAAATGTCACTGTAGTCCAGGACCAAAGACCTAGACGCTCAATTTTGTCAGTCTTTTCTAAGGTGATCCTTCTCTCAGCCAATGAACTCATGCTAACTAAATGACTACAGACTAAAGTTTAGCTCAGAAAGATAACTGAATAATTTGTAATGACAAAAAAAAAAATGTCAGGCAGACTATAATCTGCATAAACTCTCTCTAGAACAGAACAATTTAAAGACAAAGAATAGACTTCTGGGTGAACTCAAATGCAAGGCAAGGGGCAGTAAATGGATGGTATTAGTGGCAGGTGGTCAGATTACTAGTCTGCTCCATAGGGACTGACTTATACTAGGTAGATCGGAAGCTACCTTGGGTGGTCTGGGGTGCCTGTCCTCATGCAAAGCTGGAGACCCACTCTTGCCCTGTTATACCCATAAGCCTGCCCACGATGATGATACTTTTCCCTGTTAACATATCCTTTTTGGGAAGCCTGTAATTCATTTAAGCAGGCTTCAAATTCCACTGTTACGATAGTATTCTGGTCAGGCCATTGTGATATTATACCCAAGGCACTGAATATAGGCAGTCATTGATCCATAGCCACCTAACAGGATGCTTCTACAAAATGATGCTCTAATTACTTAATTAACTTTGATTAGATTAGATTAGATTAGATTGTTCTTAATTTTATTCTCAGGTGGTAACTCTAAATTCAAGTTATAGTTGGCTGGATGTCTCTCCTCTGTACTTATAGTTGCCTTGTGCATATTCATTTTAATGCAATCCTATCTAATAATAGACCAGAGTCCCCTTTTATTAAAAAGAGAAAGAGAGACAGAGACAGAGAGCAAGAGTTTGATTATTCAGTGATTTTATGTGACAAAAGGTCTAAATAGTTTTTTGAAAAAGAGATTTCTATCAATGCTATTTGATTGGCAGTGGTTCTCTAAAGTAATAAAAATAGTCTTCTGTGAGGTTTATGGATATGTTTAATTATTTTATTTGTTGTCACTTGACAGAGAGTGAAAGAAGCCTTGGTCAATTTGTTTTGGAGTGGAATTCAATTTAAAATGGATCAGTTTAAAACTCTGAACCCATAAAAGGAGGGTTAGTTATTAGAATGCAAAAATGACCCACCTTATGGTGTGATGTCACCTGTGTGAGGCATAAGGTGACCAGATGTAGTCAAAAGAACATGAGCCTTGGAGAAAGATGTGGGTTTTAATTCTGGATCCACCACTTTCTAATGTGATGAGTGGGCTCAACGAAACCTAACTCACTTGGGTTATTGTGGAGGACAATGAAAGACACAGAGTATCTAGAACAGGATCCAGCAGGATGACAAGTAGTCAAAGAGTGTCAGTTTCCTTCCATTTGCCCCCAAAGTGGCCTCACATCACAGAGAATGTCCTGAGAGATGAGAGCACCTTTTAGCAAAATATTTACACTGCCCTGTTGCAAACACTCATTCAAAAGGTTACAGTGTACAAGTTCTTGAAATTCCAAGGTGTGTATGGTCATGCCATTCAGAACCCCAGAAGGAGTTCTTACCATTCTTAAAGGCAGTAGAAGTTAGAGGGAAAGGTTCAAATACTGGTAAAAGGCTTCAAGGGAAAACAGTATACCATTGGTGGGGTTTATGTCAGTGGTCTGCTACCACCTCCTCACCCACAATTTCCAACTTAGTTCACCTGGAAATTTTGGAGGAGGTGGATATATGTTTTATTTTCTGGTGCAAATCAGCAATTGATTAAACTAGAGGGTTGAAATTTGCACGAAAGAGGAAAAAATTCTGATTTCTTAAAAGATCTGTCTTTAGAATTATCATCAGAGAAATCTATCTATGTTATTATTGATGAATAGTAGGCTTGTTTCCAAATTTTTGACAATTCTGGGCAATACTGCTTTGAACATTCTTGTACATTCATTCTCCTGCTCCACATATGTAAGAGATTCTCCAGGAAAAAAGGTTCCTAAACGGTATGCTGCAATGAAATACAAATGTCCCAAGACATGTCTATCACCTCCGCCCCTGCAAATCTGAGCATTTCTGGGGTGCCATACTCCCCAGCAGGGGACTTTTAGTCCTTGTTTGCTGAGAATTCTTATCAAGAATGATTGCTACATTTTATCAGATTTTTTTCCTGCACTTGTAGAGGTGCTTCATTGATTCTTTCCTGTATGCTTGTTTTCTATTTCATTAATCATTTGGCTATTCTTTGCTGTCTTCTGAAGATGTATACCCCACTCATTAATTTTTACACATTCTCTTCTACTGTAGGTATAGGAGCCTGTAAAATTCCCTCAATTAACACTTTAACTACATCCCACAAGAATTGTATATACCATTTTTATTACTGTTATTTCTAAATATTTTCTAGAGTCCATTATGATTTTGTGTTTGATCCCCAAGTTTTTAAAACATGTTTTTAGATTTCCAAATGTGCAGGGATTTTTATGTTTCTATTACTGATTTCAAACTCAATTGCACTTTGGCCGGAGGCTATGATCAGTAAGCTACCAATACTCTGAAATTTTTTGAATTGCTTTTTGGTTTAAATGGTGGCAAATTTTTATATTCTTAACTTGAGCTTAAAAAGAACACACATTTCAGATCACTACATCTTCCTGAAAGCTCATATCAGGCCACAAACCCACATGATAGCTATCTTAAGGTTCTGATGGCTATCTTATGGTTATGAATTTTCAGGGTAATTTTTCTTTCCCTTTCTTCTCAGTACAGAGCTCAGGTTCCAGTAGCCATGTTTTCCTTAGTGCCCTCTTCTCTGCCAGGTTGAGGATCACCCTTTCACTGAAGGTGTAACCCTCTGGGGTACTAGCTTTAGGTGTGGGCCTCAGTGGGGCTCCCCACCTTGGGCAGTCTTTATCTCCTATCTCCTGAATTCCACAGAATATCCAAAGATAAAGCTAGGGTCACTGTGGTTGACAGACACTTCTGGACGAAAGCTGGCCTCTGGTGCTTGCTGATCTCCTGGGATTCTCCCTCACTTTATTTTTTTTTAAATTTTTTATTGTTACGTTAATCACCATACATTACATCATTAGTTTTAGATCTAGTGTTCCATGATTCATTGTTTGTCCCTCACTTTATTTTGACATCTACAGTTTCACTACTTTTTGTCACATAGCAGTTAATTTTTAAAAGATGCTTCATGTATCCTGGATACGTTATGAAACAACAAAATCAAGATTATATAGTATGATATGTGTATTTAAGAAGAGGAGACACACAGATAGGAACATGTAGGCATTTATATGTGTGGGTGTGTACCTTTTTTTCTTTTTGCAAAAACAATCACTGAAAGGATAAAAGAGAAATTAATACATGGTTACCTAAATATTTAATTACGCTTTTTTTTTTTTTTTTTTTTGGTGGTGGTTTTCATTGGGAGAGTAAGTTTGGAGCATTTATTCCACCATATAGCTGGATATATGAGTAAGTTCTGATTCCCTTTTTACCACATCTTATCTAGAGAATGGGTTCACCTATGGCTCCTACTGAATCTCCTTTGTATCAGTGTCTCCATAATAGAAGTTTTCTTGCCTTGAAGTCCCTTTTCAGGAAATGGTTGTGCCAAATATATCAGGGTTAACCAATCCCATTGTGGAATTAAAGAACATTAACTGTTTCCATTGTGTTTAGTAGCCGTAGCTATATTACTGTGCATTTTTCTGGAGTGTCTGATCGCCTTTTTCATTCCATCTGTGCAATTGGCTGTAATCTTTGTAGTTTTCCAACTGAG
The DNA here is from genome assembly GCF_002201575.2 of Neomonachus schauinslandi. NCBI lineage: Eukaryota > Metazoa > Chordata > Mammalia > Carnivora > Phocidae > Neomonachus > Neomonachus schauinslandi. The sequence continues at coordinate 22,513,278 of NC_058410.1, read as the reverse complement.
TAGCAACTACTCCTGATTCACACTTATCATATCAGTCAGACCTTAGTATTTCCTTTCCCCTATTTCTTTCCGTAGCTTGATGGATAACCAGAAAGTAGAATAGACAGAGTTTCCACCCTTGGGGGCTCATCTTCTCCACTCCCTACCCCCTCACGGTGCATACCACCTTACTAACCAGGCCCACAACCTCCAGGACACTCTCAATGTAGTGTAATAAACCTTCAAAAGAAGGCTGCTACCACTAGAAGCCACCCTCAGGCAACTTTGGATCCACTTGATGGGAAATAAAAGTGAACATAAAAGCTATCATTTCTATGTGTCAGTCAGTGTTGAAACAGGCCAAGTGGAGATGCCTGAGACTCTGAAAAGAGCCAGAGTCTGAGGAATGTGGCCTTATTGGTGTGGTTTCATCCTGTAGGTACAGGGATGATACCCAGCCTGACCCTGGGCAAAGCGTCTGAGGACTTAGGTCATAAGCACCTAGGCCCATAAGCTGGTATTCCAGGAAAAGACTTGCATTCCAAAGATGACATGAGAATCAGATAGCAGCTTATTAGTAAAATTTGAGTAAGGAAGGGAGCATGACTCCAAGGTGCAAGACAGGACCCAAATATCAGTAAGGACCAGCAAATATTCTATTTCTCTATCCAGTGAATATGAATTTGCCAGAGGTAGGATAAACCTGGTCAAATAATCCTTACTGAGATGCTTGAGATACCACTAATGCATTTATTCATATTCCTAGCAAAGACAAGAATGAGTCTCCTGACTGGTTCTGCATTCGGTGCTCCTGTCTTACAGCTTTGGATGTCATGGTCGATCCAGAAGAATAGCCTGGTGACTTTTCTCCAGGTGTAACCATCTTTCTTTTTCTTCTGGGTTTTCTAGAATGATTAACCAAACATTTTACTCACCAAACATTCATTGAATTCCTGTTCTAGCAGGCCTTCTTAGAGGACTTAGAAATGAAATAGTCTTTGGCATTTAATCATTCATTCAATTATTAATTGCTTCAAAAGTATGTACTATTATGTACAAGAAGTATTAACAGAGGTTAAAGGCATTGGCTCTGGGGTTTCATTGTCTGGCCTCACATTATCGCTTAACCACTTTTTGACCCTGGGAAAGTTACTAAAATTCTTTAAAGCTAATTTCTTCATTTATAAAACCAGAAGAATAATAGTAGCTACCTCAGGGTAGTTGTAACTCTTAAATAACATTTTGCCTGTGAAGCCCCTGATCTATACAAAGTAGAGACTAAATAGGTGTAAACCAGCTTTCATAAAGCACTGGAAGAGATTGCATTTATATAATATTCTCAAAATGTTAAAATATAGTGATGGAGGAAACATCCATAGTTGACAGGGGCTCAGGTTGGGCAAGGGTGTGACCCTAAGGAGGTAGCATTAGGGACTTCCTCGGTGGTGATGGAACTCTTCGGAATCCTGATTGTGGTAAAGGTTACACAAGTGTGTACATGTGGTAAAATTTCATAGTATAATATGCCTCCTCAGAAAACGAGTGCCTGTAAAAACTGGTGAAATCTGAATAGGTCTGTCGTTTAGTTATAGCGTTACGCCAATGTCAGTTTTCTGGTTTGAAAATGTACCAGGCTTGTGTAAGATGTTATCCTTAGGAGAAGCCGGGTGAAGGAGACACAGGAATTCTCTGTGTTATTTTTCAACTTCTTGTGAGTCTTAGATGATTTCAAAACAAAGAGCCAAGAAATAAACATATAAAGCACCAAGGGAGATGTGACGATGCAACCAAGAGGAAATCGACTGGTCCTTACTCTGCCAGAGTTCACATCCCACTGGGAGGAGAAACCAGCAATGACACTGTCACTGATTCCGTCATGATTTTGCTCAGCATTGTGAAGGAAAAATATAACATGCTACTAGAGCTCAGGCAAGGAAAAGGGACAACTCAGGGGAGGCTTCTTGGAGGTTATGCTATTTCGGACCCCTTCTCTTCGGTGATGATGAGCTGCCAGGCCGGGGGGGGAGGCATTCCAGGCAAACGGAGCAACAGATGAGGGGCCTGGAGGACAGGCGGAGGCTTCCAGCAGCTTAGAGGAACCAGCAAGTTAAAGGATGTGTAAGAGTTACTTGAATGGGCTAGTGTTGTAAGCAGAGGCCTGAGGTGGGTCAGGGAAAGAAGTAATTACTTTTTTTTTTTAATTTAATTTTATTATGTTATGTTAATCACCATACATTACATCATCAGTTTTTGATGTAGTGTTCCATGATTCATTGTTTGTGTGTAACACCCAGTGCTCCATTCAATATGTGCCCTTTTTTCTTACTTTTGATGAGAGATTGTGGGGGATTTTTAGGTGGTGGGTTCAACTGCGCCATGAAAGTAACACTTGATAGAGCTTGGATTTTGAAAAAAAAAAAAAATGTAATGAATCTCAAGCTGCAGTTACAACAAAGCCCAGAGGCATGGATACTTGGAAGTGTGTGGTGAGTTTGGGAAACTATACATAGTCTGTTGATTGGGTTCCTGGAAGAAGCTGGAAGGGGACTGGAAAGAGAATTTGGGACCAGATCACAACGGGAGTTTTGGTTTTATTCTGGAAGCAAGGGGGAGTCATTGGAAGTTATAAACTAAGAAGTTCTTAAACGTTTTTAATAAGATAACTCCGAGGCCAAGATAAAGCATGGATAGAATTTGAAGGAAAACTGACGCCGGTAGCTCTAGCCAAGGGACTACCGCAACAGTCCAGAACAGGGACAGCCGGAACTGGGGTAAAGGCAGTAGGCACTGGGAGCAGGGAATGACAGAGGAGCCTTGGTGAAAGTCAGCTCAAAAGGCGATGGTGACGTCGGATCCAGGAGCTTCACTTCTAGTAATTTATTCCTCTGGGGTATTCACATGGGTGCATAAAAACATACACATAACATACCGCTGCAGGGTTACTGGAAACTGCAACAATCAGAATGAAGATACATATCTATTAGTGAGTGCTTAAGTAAATTATAGCACATAATCACGCAGTGTGGTACTTTGAAGTGCTTAAGAAAAATGGGATATCACCGCAAAACATTTTTAAGTTAAAAAATTGCAGAAAACTGGGGCGCCTGGGTGGCTCAGTCGTTAAGCGTCTGCCTTCCGCTCAGGTCATGATCCCAGGGTCCTGGGATGGAGCCCCGCATCGGGCTCCCTGCTCAGCGGGAAGCCTGCTTCTCCCTCTCCCACTCCCCCTGCTTGTGTTCCCTCTCTTGCTGTGTCTCTGTCAAATAAATAAATAAAATCTTAAAAAAAAAATTGCGGAAAACTGGCTATAGTGTGATCTAATTCTCTAAAATAGTGAATGGAATGCCCATTAGATACGTAGGAAAAGACCTTTCAGGAGTATACCTATCCTTTTGACAGTGACTATCTTTACAGGACGAGATTACAAAGAGCTTTTACTTTTTATACATTTCTTTATGGTGATGTACTACAAATGTTTTCGTACTTAAATGTGTCTCGTCTGTGGCACTCACACGTGCATGGCATGGTCTTAGATTGGCCTTCCTGTGAACGGGCTCAGGGACGGAGGGTGCATGCAGGAGAAGGGGGCTCTTGGGAGAAACACCTGTTTGGAAGGGAGGAAGGCAGTGTTGGGTAGAAGGAGAAGTTGACCCACACTGCAGTTGTAACTGGCATCCTGGGATGTCTAGAGCTGGGATGTCAGAGTTGCCGTAAGTGGAGGCAGAGGGGCTGGGTGTTTGTTTCCTGGCATGGGTCAGACACTGGATTTAGACTGCCCCCTCACCCCTCCACCCCCACCCCCCCGCCCTCCGGGGAAGGGGCATGACTCGGGCAAGACAGTTCCCTGCAGCTGAGGGCAGTTCCCAATGAGGGATGCAGCTCACAGTGGCCAGCGACCAGTATTGCCAACATCTAGGGGATGGACGCATGGGCCCTGAAGAGGGAATCTGGAAGAAACACTAGCATATCTGCCCCAGTTATTTGGTATAAGCATAAAAGCTGTTCTCTGACTTTGCAGACCTTACTGAATGACCACACGTAGCTTGCATGAATACAAAGATGAGGAAAAATGATGATCTCAATGCAGCACAAAATTCAGTGAAATAAAATATTTTTGATTAAAAAGATCTTAACAATTAGGAATAGGAAGCTGTTTATTTAGCCTGATGAGCACTTCCTCGAGCCTATCCTTTCACTGAAGCTCTGGCCCCTCTGTGGGACAAGGCCCATGGGTGCTGTACGCACTCCTCCAATTTGTGCAGGCCCAAGGCCACGATCATCCATATCCATGGCCATAGTCCACAGAGCACTCTGATTCTGGTGTGGGCATTTGCCCCCATGGCAGCCCTAATTTCTGTGTTTGCTAGTGATCTGGTTTTTACCCTGTTCTGTTTTTGTCTGTATGGATTTTTTTTTTTTTTGACTCCCAGTGATTTCCCTTCCTTTCTTGTCTGCTCAGCAATATATTTGAAAGTATATTTGCTGTAATTTATTTAGAACCTAGTGTTTCACAGTAGGCAAGTTTTTCTGTGTATCTAGTCCACGGTACTGCAGAAACCTAAACCCCCACTGTCTTTACCAAAGGCAGTTTTTCCTTTTACTGCTTATAATGTGACTTTCAGTTTTATGTAGTTTTATACTTTGTATTTTATTTATTTCTTAAGCTCTCCACTCTTCTCTTGCTCTGCCTTCTTTATTTAATCTCAGATTTTCATCTTTGACCTCTTTTCTTTAACAGAGAATTATTTGATCATTAATTAATCATTTTTTCTGATTTGTATTGTTGAGTTGCCCTTTTTTGGAGGGAGGTGGTCACATTCCACTTTCTCTCTCTCTCTCTCATGGTATTTATGAACGCATTCCATGCTATTTCTTTTCTTATGATTACTCAATCTTAAATTGGTTCTTTCTGAGCCAGCTGTTTGCGAAAGGATAGTACTGGAGACAGGCTAGGGAACTGAGTTAGGGCAGCTTGAATTTCTGCCTCTCTCCCACCACCTTCTTTGGAGAATGGCTTCTCTCTGCGCTACACTCATTTCTCTCTCCTAGCCTCATTTTGATCGCAACCGTTTTGTATGGTGACAGGAAGCTGAGTGTTCATCGGGTGAGCTGGAGTTGTCCATGCAGGCTGCTTACCACAGATCCTTTCTTGTTTACTATAACATACCCACATCCTGCTTCTTGCAGAGATGACATGCTGACCCCTTGCCACATTTCACATCATCACTTCTGACACCTGAAGCCAAGTAGGGATCAGAGCATCTCCCCAGTGCTCCCATGCATCTCAGACCTCCTGTTCCCAGCCAGAGTCACTCAGTGTCTCTTAGAGGGCGTCGCCTGTAGCGATCTCTCTGTTCTGCTCACTCGACCAGAGAACCCTTGGATCTCGTTTCTTTCATCAGAGTCTTGCCCTGTCTGGGCTCATTTTTCCTAATACTGAGCAGCCTGTTGAAAAGAGTGATATTTGGATTATGGGTATTTCCTACTTTATTGGTTTCACTTCTCCTTGTGTCTGGTTGACTTGGAGAAAGGGAGCCTTTGGTCTTCCATCTTGATCCAGAAATCCAGAGAAGGATCATGTCAGGGTGATAGAAAACTTAAACAGGTGAAGGAGGGATTGGCAGGTAAAGGTCTGAGAAGAGATGGGCTAGAAGAATAACGCTGGAAAGAAGGGTTTCTCTTCCTCACAGACGGGAGAACAAAAAAATACAGAGAACGTGAAAAAGGAATTTTAGGTCATTAGGAAGAAAATTGAAGGCTTTAAAGGATGCTCCTCCTAAGGGAGATGTGGAGCCTGACACAGACAAAAAGCACCAATACATCTTTATCATTTACTCTGCCCATTTTTATCATAAATGTGCTATGTGTGAAGCGGTGGGGAAACGGCAACGAACAAGAAAGACAAATTCCTATTCTCTGACACTTCACCTCCTCAGAAGAGAGCCAGACACTGAACAATAATGAAAACTTACTTTCTGTCAGCGTCTATGATAGGAAAGAATGGGGCCACAGAGTCATTGGCAAGGTGTCTGTGAAGAGATGCTGTTTAAGCCAGACCTAAAGGGACAGAGAATGCAGCCAGGTGAAAATGGGGTAGGAGAATTCCTGGCAGAAAGAATTGGAAATGCGAAGACCCTGAGGCACGAAAGAGCTTAATGAGTTTCAGGAACAAATGGCCAGTGAGAGCTTAGGGAGCAAGAGAGAATATGGTAGAATCTGAGGTCAGAAAGAAAAGCAGGGGTCAAGTCATATGGGCATTGTTGGAACTGGGTTTTTATTCTCACATTATTTACTCAGTCAGAAGGGACCATTAAGGACCTAAATGTAGGTAAATATGGATAAATTAAAAATTCTACCACAAAGATTATAGTTAAAGGCTGTGAAAAAAGGCAGAAACATGTGCTTTAGAAACTCTCTAAATGCAGATTCTGGTTTTAAGGTAATTTGAGCATAGTGCACGGAGGAAAAAAAAAACAATGTAGTGTTACTCACAGCCTCATAATTACAAGTAGAGGAATTCTATGTCACATTTCCAGGAATGAGTACTAGAAACTAACTGTGCTCTGGAACAAAAGATACTGTAACATTTCAGAGGGGCCTATGCTTTGCTGTGCCTTGCTGAATTTGAGGGTATGGATGAGGGAAGTCAGCTATGAGATCATGTCGGGACTCAGAATCTTCTAGACCTGAAGGGTGGGAAAACAAGAGCTTTGTCAAAATGAGAGTCTCGTTGTTGGTGTATAGGAATGCCACTGATTTCTGTGCTTTGATTTTATATCCTGCCACTTTACTGAATTCCTGTATGAGTTCTAGCAGTTTTGGGGTGGAGTCTTTTGGGTTTTCCACATAAAGCATCATATCATCTGCAAAGAGTGAGAGTTTGACTTCTTCTTTGCCGATTCGGATGCCTTTGATTACGTTTTGCTGTCTGACTGCTGTGGCTGGGACTTCTAATACTATGTTGAATAGCAGTGGTGATAGTGGACATCCCTGCCGTGTTCCTGACCTTAAGGGGAAAGCTCTCAGTTTTTCCCCGTTGAGGATGATATTCGCTGTGGGTTTTTCATAGATGGCTTTTATGATATTGAGGTAGGTACCCTCTATGCCTATACTCTGAAGAGTTTTGATCAAGAAAGGATGCTGTACTTTGTCAAATGCTTTTTCTGCATCTATTGAGAGGATCCTATGTTTCTTGTTCTTTCTTTTATTAATGTATTGTATCACATTGATGGATTTGCAGATGTTGAACTAACCTTGCAGCCCAGGGATAAATCCCACTTGGTCGTGGTGAATAATCCTTTTAATGTACTGTTGGATCCTATTGGCTAGTATTTTGGTGAGAATTTTTGCATCCATGTTCATCAGGAATATTGGTCTGTACTTCTCCTTTTTGATGGGGTCTTTGTCTGTTTTGGGGCTCAAGGTAATGGTGGCCTCATAAAACGAATTTGGATGTTTTCCTTCCATTTCTATTTTTGGAACAGTTTCAGAAGAATAGGTATTAATTCTTCTTTAAATGTTTGGTAGAATTCCCCTGGGAAGCCATCTGGCCCTGGGCTCTTGTTTATTGGGAGATTTTTGATTACTGCTTCAATTTCCTTAGTGGTTATAGGTCTGTTCAGGTTTTCCATTTCTTCCTCGTTCAGTTTTGGTAGTTTATACGTCTCTAGGAAGGCATCCATTTCTTCCAGATTATCTAATTTGCTGGCATATAGTTGCTCATAATATGTTCTTATAATTGTTTGTATTTCTTTGGTATTGGTTGTGATCTCTCCTCTTTCATTCATGATTTTATTTATTTGGGTCATTTCTCTTTTCTTTGCGATAAGTCTGACCAGGGGTTTATCAATCTTATTAATACTTTCAAAGAACCAGCTCCTAGTTTCGTTGATCTGTTCTACTGTTCTTTTGGTTTCTATTTCATTGATTTCTGCTCTGATCTTTATTATTTCTCTTCTCCTGCTGGGTTTAGGCTTTATTTGTTGTTCTTTCTCCAGCTCCTTTAGGTGTAGGGTTAGGTTGTGTATTTGAGACCTTTCTTGTTTCTTGAGAAAGGCTTTTATTGCTATATACTTTCCTCTAAGGACTGCCTTTGCTGCATCCCAAAGATTTTGAACAGTTGTGTTTTCATTTTCATTTGTTTCCATGAATTTTTTTAGATCTTCTTTAATTTCCTGGTAGAAGAAAGAGAAATTAAGGAGTCGATCCCATTTACAATTGCACCCAAAACCATAAAATACCTAGGAATAAATCTAACCAAAGAGGCAAAGAATCTGTACTCAGAAAACTATAAAATACTCATTAAAGAAATGGAGGAAGACACAAAGAAATGGAAAAACGTTCCATGCTCGTGGATTGGAAGAACAAATATTGTGAAGATGTCAATGCTACCTAGAGCAATCTACACATTTAATGCAATCCCTATCAAAATACCATCAACTTTTTTCAAAGAAATGGAACAAATAATCCTAAAATTTGTATGGAACCAGAAAAGACCCCGAATAGCCAGAGGAATGTTGAAAAAGAAAAGCAAAGCTGGTGGCATCACAATTCTGGACTTCAAGATCTATTACAAAGCTGTCATCATCAAGACAGTATGGTACTGGTACAAAAACAGACACATAGATCAATGGAACAGAATGGAGAGCCCAGAAATGGACCCTCAACCATATGGTCAACTAATCCTCAACAAAGCAGGAAAGAATGTCCAATGGAAAAAAGACAGTCTCTTCAACAAATGATGTTGGGAAAATTGGACAGCCACATGCAGAAGAATGAAACTGGACCATTTCCTTATACCACACACAAAAATAGACTCAAAATGGTTGAAAGACCTCAGCGTGAGACAGGAGTCCATCAAAATCCTAAAGGAGAACACAGGCAGCAACCTCTTCTACCTCAGCCACAGCAACTTCTTCCTAGAAACATTGCCAAAGGCAAGGGAAGCAAGGGCAAAAATGAACTATTTGGACTTCATCAAGATAAAAAGCTTTTGCACAGCAAAAGAAACAGTCAACAAAACCAAAAGACAACTGACAGAATGGGAGAAGATATTTGCAAATTACATATCAGATAAAGGGCTAGTATCCAAAATCTATAAAGAACTTTCCAAACCCAACACCCAAAGAACAAATAATCCAATCAAGAAATGGGCAGAAGACATGAACAGACATTTTTCCAAAGAAGACATCCAAATGGCCAACAGACACATGAAAGTGTTCAACCTCGCTCAGCATCAGGGATATCCAAATCAAAACCTCAATGAGATACCACCTCACACCAGTCAGATCGGCTAAAATTAACAAGTCAGGAAACGACAGATATTGGCAGGGATGCAGAGAAAGGGGAACCCTCCTACACTGTTGGTGGGGATACAAGCTGGTGCAGTGACTCTGGAAAACAGTATGGGGATTCCTCAAAAAATTGAAAATAGAGCTACCATACGATCCAGCAATTGCACTACTGGGTATTTACCCCAAAGATACAAATGTAGTGATCCGAAGGGGTACATGCACCCCAATGTTTATAGCAGCAATGTCCACAATAGCCAAACTATGGAAAGAGCCAAGATGTCCATCAACAGATGAATGGATAAAGAAGATGTGGTATATATATACAATGGAATATTATGCAGCCATCAAAAGGAATGAAATCTTGCCATTTGCAATGATGTGGATGGAACTGGAGGGTATTATGCTGAGCAAAATAAGTCAATCAGAGAAAGACATGTATCACATGACCTCACTGATATGAGGAATTCTTAATCTCAGGAAACAAACTGAGGGTTGCTGGAGTGGTGGGGGGTGGGAGAGATGGGGTGGCGGGTGATAGACATTGGGGAGGGTATGTGCCATGGTGAGCACTGTGAATTGTGTAAGACTGTTGAATCACAGACCTCTGAAACAAATAATACATTATAGGTTAAAAAAAAAGTAGGAAGGGAAAAATGAAGGGGGGTAATCGGAGGGGGAGACGAACCATGAGAGACTATGGACTCAGAAACCTACTGAGGGTTCTAGAGGGGAGGGGGGTGGGGGGATGGGTTAGCCTGGTGATGGGTATTAAAGAGGGCATGTATTGAATGGAGCATTGGGTGTTATACGCCAACAATGAATCATGGAACACTCCATCAAAAACTAATGATGTAATGTATGGTGATTAACATAACAATAAATTTTTTTTAAAAAAGTAGAAATTTCAGAAATAGATCCAAATAAATAAAGGAATTTAGTATATGAAAAATGAGAGAGTCTCTCTCTGCTTGGGGACCATCAGAGACAAAGCCAGCTAGCATCCAAAACACACAACTTATTCTCATGCTTTGTGTGTTTGGAAGGAGAAAGCACAATGGGAAACATGTCTACACATTACCTCTCAGCAAATATTACTGTGGAAAAAAGTGATGGGAAAAAAGTCATGACAAGGAAATCTGGAAGCAAAGTAATAGAGCTCAAAACAGAATTCAATTTTTTTTCCAATAGGTATTTGGTAAAGTCTGAGTGCTAATAGATTAGTTTTTAAAGGAAAAGTGATTTCATAGGATCATGTCATCTTGAAGCTGAAGACTTTAAAGATGTATTCATTTATTTCCTCCTTCCCTCCTTCAACAGTGGATGTTTGAGATATGCTAAATGGCCTTTATAGACCAATCTATAGATAAGTGACTTTTCTCTTTGACCTCCTTCATGGTATATTTCTCTGCAACATCTTTGGGCTCTAATCGGTTTTACTAAATTCCAAAGAACTTCCCACTGATCAGTAAAGCTTCTTCTTAGAAGTGGACTAAAGCTGATTAACTTCAGCTTCTACTGGATACCATATAAGAGACTCTTTACAGAAGGAGACAAAGTGTGAATCCAGGGGGTTTTTTTTGCATTCATTTCTAATTGTTCCAGGGGTTCAAACGAAGCCTCAATGACTAGCTGTAACACAAGTACTTCGTCTGGGAAGCTTGAAGGACTGGAAAGCCCCTGAGCTCCTTCTACTCTCAGTTCAAGTACAGTATTCTGGGCCTGGCAGCTGAGAAGCAGCAGGTGCACGCTGAGAAATAGCTGGCCACAATTGTGGAATGTTTCAGTGGTACTTCGCCTGTCCAAGGGAACCTATTTTTGTTTCATATTCATGCCCTGGTAGTAGAGTTCAAACTTATTTTGGGTTTGCTGATGACCATACTATCAAGAGGATATCAGTGCATGAAGCCAAGAAGCCACCATCTGTGCTGTGTTTCTATCTCAAGAATTATTTAGAAGGCTGATTATTCAGGTGCCTGGGCCTCTTGACCTTCTAGTATTACACTAAGAAAGACAACTAACACTTTCTTGAAAGTCACTTCACTTTTAATAACCCACAGAATTCCCTCAATATATGGTAAGGGTGAAAGGACTGATCACATTCCACCAGTAAGTACTGACACCAAAATGCTCTCCATGTGGTAGGGACACCATGAATGATCATTTATGGTGAGCAGAAATTAGCTCTCCACAGTGGTGTGCTAGTCAATAATTAACAGCTGGCTCTACAAGGAAAAAATACCTGATTTGTAGCATTCGCTGATTTCCATAGCTGAATAGTAAGAACAGCTTGATAAGCTCAAAAACTTAGATGAGATGGAAAAATTCCACAAAAGGCAAAAGTGACTAAAACTGAGTCATAAAGTTTTAGTTTTGAACTAAAAACTCTTCTCCAGAGAAAGCAGAAACCCTGAGAACTTTATATCTAATAAAAAAATTGAATTCACAATTAAATCTTCTCATGAGAAAACTTACAAGTCCAGATAGCTCCCCCAGAGAAGCCTATCACTTTATACGCAACTAATGAGTCACTGAGCACTACACTAAAAACTGATGATGTACTTTATGTTGGCTCATTGAATTTAAATTAAAATAATTACCCCAAAGGTACAGATGTAGTGAAAAGAAGGGGCACATGCACCCCAGTATTCATAGCAGCAATGTCCACAATAGCCAAACTGTGGAAGGAGATGAGATGTCCTTGAACAAGTGAACGGATAAAGAAGATGTGGTTCATATATACAATAGAATATTACTCAGCCATCAGAAAGGATGAATACCTACCATTTGCATCGATGCTAAGCATCGGCCTACAACTTATTGGTCCCTGGAAGAAATGCTTTTTTCTTTCTTTCAGGGGAGATGAGGAAAGTTAGAGAGTGGGAACCAGACGGCAAGAGGAGATTGGGGATTTTCGGGGATTTTGAAGCTTAAAATGAATTGTGTGAAGGAAAGGGGTTTTGTTATGTTATGCTTTCCTTTTGACACACTGTCTCTATTTTTATAAAGGTGGTATGTGGAAACCTTCTAGAAGGGGTTATTTAGGACTCAAAGAAATAGGTGATGGCCCAAAACACATCTATACAAATTTGTGCCATATCTCATTGCCATGGGTTTCTCGGTTCTGAGAAAGGACTCATACTAGCTCAGGGATCTGAGGAAATATCTCACATTCACCAAAGTCAAGAGTGAAGAATCCTTAAGTCATCATCATAATAAATCACCCAAATCACAAACCACAAACATTTTTTTTTTCTAAAAAGCAGGAAATGGAGCATCTACACCAGGAAACACAACAAGAAAGAAAACAGAAACTCCCCGAAAGAAACCAAGCGTGAACTGCCATGTGCAATGAAATAAATCTTGCCAGATGACCCCACATACTCATACAGCCTCACAATTCGAGTTTTCATAGTAAAACACAAAATGGAACTGACCCTGAAATGTGGCCAACAACTTCAGCCTTTCCTCCCCACCACCCGCAGGAAGATCCTGAAACAGATGCTATGAAATTCAGCCTGATCTTCATCCCATATGCTGGTTCTCAAGAGGGAGTAACAGGGAGATTTTCCTCTTCTCATGAACACATCCTCAGGTGGGAAAGTTTGCCCCATGTCTTCCCTCCAGCAAGCCTACTAAATTTAGTTCTGCTGGGAAATTATCATGTGGTTTCATTCATATGTGGAACATAAGGAATAGCAAGGAGGACCACAGAGGAAGGGAGGGAAAATTGAAGGGGAAGAAATCAGAGAGGGAGACAAATCATGAGAGAATCTGGAATACGGGAACCAAACTGAGGGTTAGAGAAAGGAGAGGGATGTGGGGTGGGGTAACTGGATGATGGGTATTAAGGAGGGCACATGTGGTGATGAGCACTGGGTGTTATATGCAACTAATGAATCGTTGAACACTACATCAAAAACTAATGATGTACTGTATATTGGCTAACAGAACATAATAAAAAAAAGTTGAAAAAAAAAGAAAAGAAAAAAAGAGAAGCATATTAAATAGGTAAGGAGGAAATAATACCAATCTTGGACAGAGTCCCTTGAAAAATAGAGGAGGGAGCTTTTCCCAGTTTATTTTTTGAGGCCACCATTTTCCTGTCACCAAGATTAGAAGAAGACATGAGAAAATAAAACTAACTATGGATTGATATACTGTAAAAATGAAGACGGGAGAAAAATTCTTAACAAAATATTGGCAAGTCAAATCCAGCAATATATAAAAATGATAATACATAATGACCAAGTATTAAAGGTTGGTTTAACATTAAAAATCTATATAATTCATCATATTAACCAAATAAAGGAAAAGAACTATCCGGTCACCTGAGGTTATACAGTAAAATTATCTGAAAAAATTCAGCACTTGTCCATTACATACATAAATGAAGGATAGGGGAGATTTTCCTCAATGTGATAAAACATCTAAGAAAAACCAGCAGCTAATATCAAACTTAAATGTTAAAAGACTGGACACCTTCCTAAGAGCAAAGAAAGCAAGGGTGCTCTCTGCTCATCACTTCTAGTCAACACTGTGCTGAAGTTTGTAGGTTGTGCAGTTAAGAAAAGAAAAAGAAGTAAACGACATATACATTGTAAAGGAAGAAGAAAAGCTGTCTTTATTTGCAGATCACATACATATAAAAATCTAAAATAATTTATGAAAGAACTACTCAAACTATGTGAATTTAGCCAAGCTAGAGGACACAGCGTCAATAAACTAGTCATTTGTACTTTTATAGACGAGTAACAAAATGTAAAAACAAATTCAGTACTATCTACAATAACATACAAAAGCATGAAATGTTTCATAATAGATTTAAAAAAATATATGTGCAAGATCTGTCAACTGAAAACTACAAACTGAAAAACCAAAGATCTGCATGAATGGAGGCATCAATGATGTTCCTGGGTCAGAAGACGCAGTATTGTGAAGATGTCATTTCAACCCAGATTGAATATATTGATTCAGTACGGTCATAATCAGAATTCTAGGAGGATATTTTTGTAGAAATTAACAAGCTGAGATTCTAAGATTTAAATGGAAATGCAAAGGACTTAAAATAGCCGAAACAATTTGGAAAAGAAGAAGAGTGGAAGCATATGGTAAGCAGAATTCTAAGGTGGCCCCACAATTGCATCCCATGTGGTGCAGGCCTGTTTAATCCCCTCCCCTTGAGGGTGGGAGGGGACCTGTGAATGTGATGGGACATCACCCCTGGTTGGGTTACATTATATGGCGTAGGTGAAGGGGTTCCCACCTATGGCTCCATCCAGGACTAAAGTAGCTTCGTGCTTGTGTGTGGAGTCCCAGACTAAATGTAAAACTGGTCCTCACCTTCAGAAACAGATACATCTTAACCACCTCACAGGTCAAGGGGTGTACACATTGATTGTGCGGTCAACCCTCTAGGTCAGACCCAGGAAGGAGGTCCACACAGGCCGTGAGGCATACTTGTGTCTTTTTGAAGAGGAAATTCCAGGATTATTGTTGCCCAGGATATGGTATAGAAAAGTAGGTGGAGGCTCTGGGTAGATCAGCCATTTGGCTGAGTGACTGCCTCACTCCATGTCGGGGGCAGAGGCTCGAGGTGGCTGGAGGACCTTCCAAAGCCGACGTCTCAGACTTTAAGGTGGATATGAGTGACCCCAGGATCTTATTAAAAATGTAGAATCAGAACATATCAGGATAGGACCTGGCATTCCACACATCTAACAAGCTCTCAGGTGACATGGGAGCTGCTGATCCTTGGGACTGCATTTTGAGTCGTGATGCTGTAAAGTTTGGCACCCGGGTCTGAGGGCAGGTAATATTGCTACTCAGTACATTTGAAGTCTGTAGTGGAATGAATAAACCAAAGTTGTGAGTAATTTCAAATTACTCATTGCACTAATGATAGTTAACATTAAGCTAACAATGTTTTTTTTTTCCTTCTTGTGCATTTATCAACTGAGGGAAAAGAGTTGACCCACAAGCAGGATAAATAACTGGAGACCCCAATCCAGGATTGAAACTATGTGTGTAATCTATGGTTGCCTCTTATAATCATCTTTCAATATGCTTTATGAAACGAGAAATGTTCATAACATCTTAGGTTTTAAGGGTGAAGCATACTACACTTTTCATACTACAATTACCCATATCATAACTGACATACTTGGAAAAGAACTTTGGAACCCTTCTGATTACTAGCTTGTGCTGGGAGTTTTATGAAAAGAGGCATTAAAATATTTACTACTTTTATTAATAAAATGCGGGGGTATGGATGACTTACAAGATAAAATTGTTTCTGCTTAATATTCATCTGCATTTTATCGCTCTGTAGCATTTATTATGAGACGTAACTCTGCAGAGACTTTGATCTCTCTCTCTGGGCTAGTTGCCTTCTCCATGCCACATTTATTGACTATGTACACAAGCATTTGCGTTTTCTTTATAATTCTATCCTGAAGGTTAAGACCCTGGACCATCCGTTTCTTTATTTTATCTGAACTTCTGTCACCATTAGTTTGAAGAAAAGAGAAAAAATTGAGTACTGTACTCTCTTTGGTTGGTTATGTTGCTGATGGGTCAAAATAAACCTTGGGAACCCAGATGAACATGTAAGTTATTCCAGGAGAATTAGGATTCTTCCTTTGTGTTTCATACACTCTGCTTTCAATGCAGGCAAAGCCCCTGCTTAGGCTATATAAATTAATACATTTGCAGGAAATGTGACTTCAGGACATTTTACATAGCAGTGATTTTAATGCTGTTAGTGGTGAAATGGAAACTTGAGAATGTGAAGATTAATTTAAACCACATGATGGGTTCAAGGAAAATACACTACAGTTTCTTGAATGTGTGCTGACTCTGTAGAGTGGGGAATGGGATCCAAAAAACCACCAGTGAACTTTTAAACCCTCTTGAGAGGATTCAAACCAACACAATTAGCCCTCGAAGGGAGCCGTTCCAAATGACAGACAGATCGTTTCTCTCTCCCTCAGAAACAGATCCCTTTGCCTAAGAGAACGCAGTAGGGAGACCAAGGAAGGAAGAAGGACCCCACACGTTACCACCAATGGAGTGAAGTTAAGAAATCCCTTTCCAGTCATTCGCTGGTTTACTGATTCATCTTTCACTCTAGATTACAGTTCTGTTGGGTTTTTTGAACAATGGATAACCAACGCATTGTATATCGTGAATTTGAAATAAAGGATTTCTTTTCCCTTCCAGTTTGTGGTAGCGGTCTTCTGGATCATTTATGCCTATGACAGAGAGATGATTTACCCGAAGTTGCTTGATAATTTTATCCCAGGGTGGCTGAATCACGGAATGGTAAGTGGACTAAAACAAATAATTTCCTTTCATTAAAAAAAAAAATCTATTAAAGAGCCATTTTCTAATTCGGGCTTTCCACAGAATGTACCTAACTGGCTGTGCAATGAGGGGGATTATGAGAGATTGTAATTAGAGGAGAATACCGAATGTCAATAAAAACATCTTCCCATGAAACTGAGTCACTATTAAAACTATGTAGTAGATGAATCCACAGTTTACAAGGTGTCGGTGTTGTTGGATAATACAACTAGCTCATTGTATGGCTGAATTTAATTTCTGTGCCATTCAAAGACTTGTCCCCTACTGGAGCCTAAGGACCTAGTCCCACCTGTACAACTATTGAGGCCCCATTGTTCCTCCACCTCACGTCAGGATATTGTGTTGGAAGTAACTACAGCACTGGGAGAATTGGCCCCAGAGGAGCAGCAAGACTGTTATTTACCCTGGGAGGTCTGCTGCAGGCATTGGAAGTGTCCTTGGCAGGGGGTGCCCATTGGAGGGCATTTGCCTGGGGCGCCCAGCTCTTTCCCTTCTTCTCAGTCTGATTCCTTCTGATGCTCTAGCCATGGTGTTGCCTTCCCGTGTTTCAAATCAAATATTTTGGATGGTTTGCCTGTCACCTCACAAGACTTAAAGATATATTTTCTGCAGAGAAATTTTGAATTGTCTTCCCTGTCCACTTCTGGAATTGAGCACTTTTGTTATTAACTAAGAAGCCTGCATTTTTTTGGTTACAGCAATTTTTAGAACACATCACTGGGGGCTCCCCATGAAAGGGGTAACCCATCAGAGAAATTATAGGGGCACGAAGAGCTAGACCTCACACATCATAGGTCCAAAATAAGTTTCCTTTCTACCCCCAATTTTGGTATATTTTGAGAAAAGTGGTGTGTACTAACAAACACACATTACTGTACTGAGGGGCTTTGATTAATTCTTTCCCAAGCCAACACATCAAAAGTGGCACGGCTCAAACAACGGGCATTTTCTTTGAGTCCAATTAGAGCCACGCTGTTGAAGGATTAACATGGCACCTCTGGTCTAGTTCCAAACAAACAAGCTGGGTCTTGTCAGATTCATTTTACCATCTTTGGGGCTTGACGTGGCTACTCTGTGCCCCTCCAACTTTTGACTTTTCTTGAACGTGAAAAGCCTTTGCATAACCCTGTGTCCGCAATCTTCTACCCTCGATGCCCTTCCCATTCTTTACCGGGGAACCCCTGCTCACCCTACTAGCTTCTGTAACATCTCTCAGAAGTCATGGAACACTACATCAAAAACTAATGATGTAATGTATGGTGATTAACATAACATAATAAAAAATTAATTAATTAATTAATTTAAAAAAAAAAAAGAAGTCTCTCTTCACCCCCACAGGCCAGGTTAGCTCTCCTGTCAGGCTCGCAGAGCACCTTCAAATCTCCGTCAGACATGTGTGTATCCCTCACACGAGTGTTACTTCCTAGGGCAAACAGCAGACTTGCAGCCCCGAGCAGTCCGCCCACCCACCTGGCATGTAGTGGGATCAATGCCTATTTGTTAGATTGATGCATGAATTCAGTATACAGTCGTGCCCCCACTCCCCGCCTTATCTGAGAGGGATCTGTTCCAAAATCCCCAGTGGATGCCTGAAACCGAGGACAGTACCATACTGTGTTTTTTCCTGTACATACATATCTGTGATAAAGTTTAGCTTATAAATTAGGCCCAGTAAGAAATTAACAACAAGAGGAGGGCCTTCACTGAGAACCAGTGGTCGCATCATGCACTCTAGGAGTACAGACCTTAACTGTTTGGCCTGTCATCGACATCCCTCAAATGCACAATATTACCCTTAGGCCAGAGAATAAATCACAACCTTAGCAGATGTAGGTGCTACTTAACGTTTCAAATGAATGGTTTCTAAGTACTGATGAAGCCATTAGAACGATAACTTGACTCTTAAGAATTTCCCCTGGATTCACTTTGATAGGATATAATTCTCACTCGTGGAGACAAACACTACTTAGAAATTCAAGGAGAATTTGAGTGACACAGATATTTCGGAAAGGGAAAAGATAAATGAATCAACATGTCAAATCCTCTAAGATAATAAGAGCTCAACAGAGTCTTTCTTAATGAACTTTGTCCGTTAGTAGAGATGAATGACCATTTCTTTGGTTTTCTTCATGTTCCAGTTCGTGATTCCAGAATTACTAACAAAGAAGTTGCATATGGTGGCTGAGGAATATTTTGCAATATTAATTTGCATTACTCTAAATTTGTATATATGTGACTTTAAATAGGATGTTGATTCTTTAGATTGGCCATTAAAATATGAACACTAACTGCTGGAATCATGAATAATATAATTTTTATAAAAATGTGAAAAACTATTTATGAAATACTAATAAATCAGATAAGCATTTTCAACTTTAAATTTTATTTGACAGTTTAATAATTATCATTTATATTTTAATTTTAATAAATGATTTTCAATATTTAATTTTAAAAGTATGAAAATAATTCAACTAAAACTTTTTACATTCACTTGAATGTTCATATTTTGATGAAAACATTCAAATTGTGTATACTTTGATTATAATTACATTTTATTTTTAATTAATGCCTTAGATTAATACTATCAGTAGAGCTTAAATTTTTGGAAAATTTCCATTATAACAACATATTCAGTGAATTTGCTGAAATGAAGGCAAGAAAATAAAATTTTGGAATATTTATTTTGGAATATTTATATTTATATTATATTAAATAATATAATTTTATAATTTACAAATTTGTAATTTATAAATATATAAGCCTTTATTTTATTACTCATACAATCATATATTTTTTATTTTGTTTTATACAATATGTATCTAACAATGTAGGAGGATAGAACATATTTTATTTAATATTTTACTAGCTTAATTTGTAACTTTTAAGTATTTCTGCCCATGGATGGTTTATGGCCCTTTAGGCCTTTTGCTATTGCCTATCTAAATCTGTATAGCTACAAGAATTCCAAGAGAGAATGTACCCTGTTTTGTTTTTTGGTGGTTTTTTTTGACACAAAGTTTGCTTTAAATATTTTTTGGGGGAAAGGACACCACACTTCTGCTCAATTAAAAGAAACATTTTTACAGTCTTGAGGTCTTTTATTTTCTTTACATTTATCATGCCATGAATTCATAGGGAATGGGTTCCAGCAGTGCGGGCTCCTTTCCATTGGTTCTCACAAAGTGTGCTTCTCTGGGTGGGGCAGGCTGGCGCTTCAGTTGAACCCAAGTACCTTTCTCTTTGGCTTCCTTCTTTTTCTGATCATTTTCCTTCACACGCTTTAGGAAGCTATCTCGGCTCTTTGAGTGTTTAATATGCTCAATGAGTACATTAATTCTCTTGGCAAGAATCTTGCCCTTAACTTGTTTGTTTACAACAATGCCAACAGCATGCTGAGTAACATTGTAGACACTTCCAGTTTTGCCATGGTAACATTTGTGGGGCATTTCTTTTTGAACAGTGCCCATTCCCTTGATGTCCACAATATCACCTTTCTTATAGATTCGCATGTATGTGGCCAAAAGAACAACTCCATGTTTTCTAAAAGGTCTAGAGAACATATAGCAGCGGGTACCTCTCCTCTTTCCCTTTGTGTTGGTCATTTTGGCAAATTACTGGAAGATGGCAGTTCCGGCCGAAAGGCGAATGTACCCTGTTCTTATGTGTAGAATCACACTTACTGTTTGAAGAGTCTCAACATAATCTCCTGGGCTCCAGAGGCCTGATGCGGTTTATAAGTCTGTCATGGCACCATTTCAGAAGACATCACCAAGTTAGTCTTGAATTTACAGCACTCATCTGCCCAGCACAAAATTAGACAGAAAACAGGCATGAAAGGAAACTCACGGGATTTTAAATTCACAGGACTTTCCTTTTGATTTACTCTACCCGTAAGTTGGACGTGATTGTAACTAAAGGAAACTATCCTATTTCTTCCTTTCTATTGTTTACCTCTATTCTCTCAGCAAGCAATCTTAGAATTTTTTTGGAGAAGAGAAGAGGAAATGGGTAAATAAATGAGTTGTAACAGTAATACAACCTTGCTGTGTAACTGCTAACTTCCTTCCAGGCTCTATTAAAATAGCACTTGCACACACACACTATTTTAGTTTATTATAATTAAAAATATAAACCTATAAAATATAATATATTTTACTGGAGTCACTTTAATATCCAAAAATCAAAAACTGTTCTATCCTTTCAGCCCTATTTATTTTTTGTATTTCCAGCAATCAGAACAGCACCTGATGCCCATTAGGCATTCACTAGGTGTTGGTCATTAAAAGGGTATTTACATGTTTGTTTTTGAAACTTGGAAGAATGTTGGGGTGCCTGGGTGGCTCAGTCGGTTAAGTGTCCCACTCTTGATTTCGGCTCAGGGTCCTGAGATTGAGCCCCGTGTGCTTAAGATTCTCTTTCTCCCTCTCCCTCTGCCCCTCCCACGCGCATACCCCCACTTGTGCATGCTCATTTTCTCTCTAAAAAAAAAAAAAAAAAAAACTTGAAAGAATGCCATGTTTATATTTATATCCTCTACCACCTTTCTATCCTCAGTCCACTGATAATAAGACAAGAGAAAACTAGAGATATCAGCAAAATGAATCACTTTGCAAAACATAATGCTAATGGTCATGGATAGTTGTGGTTGGGGTCTGCATGGCTGCAACCTGTGGGAGCTGAGCTTTGATTCAATTCAATCTAGCAAACATTTATTTTCAATAAGACCTATGAAATGCAAAGCACCCTGCTAGGCACTGTGGGGTTATAGGATGAGAAAAATACTTGCACTTTTAAAGGATAGAAATGGCCTGTTTGAGATGGAGGAAGGTGAGTAGGAAAACAATTCTACAAGCCAACAGAGTGGTCTCCCGTAGGCTGTGTTCGCTCTGACAACGAGAAGCACTATTGTTATTCTGGCCTGTTTCTTGGCTGCAAAAATAGATCCCTGAACCTTTCTCTTCTGCTCATTATAAGTTTAAAGCACTGTCAATGGAGTAAGTATACATTAAAAGCAATAAATAAATAAATATTTAAACTCTAGAAAGATTGCTGATTCTCAGCGATGCTATAACAGGAAAAACCAACAATGAGACAGTGTCTCTGCTTAGCGAAGACCTAATTAATGTTTATAAAATGCCTCGAGAATGCCAAGCACTGCAGAAGTTTGGATATTATTATTATTATCACAGATCTTTAAGCATACATGACCTAGATATTCTTATAATCACAGCAGTTGTTCATTCCCCATATAATTTATAAGGAGATAAAAAAATAAGCCCACCTCTCTTCATGCTTGATTTGTCAGTTGTTCTTGTTATATGTAACTGATCCTCAAGAGAACTTTAATTTAGGCAACTATTTATTCTGTCCAATATTATTTTGACATTTGGTAATTACTAAAGTTTTTGTACATCTGTCTTTCCCAGAAGAGAAGGCATTAAATACTGCTTGGATGATCACTGGTTTTGTAGGAACACAGAGTTGACGTTATTCTTCTGTTAAATAACACAACTTATGGAAAGTTTCCAGTTCTGGGCCACACAGACGATGCATTTCGTGATCTGTGGAGTCTGTGCCACCCTGATACTGGATATTTGACAAAATAAGCTGTTGGTCACGAGAAGGCTATCTTCTTTTTCATATGAAAAAAACTGACCTTTATTATTTTCCCAATATATTCTAAAGTAACTGGAAGATATCTGGAAATTTTCAAAAATAAAAGTAAGACTGGAACAGAGGTCAGAAATTTCTTGGAAACCACTTTCTAAGACTCCCAATGGACCTCCCAAAGAAAACAAATAAGACCCCGAAGACCCAGGAATGAGAAGGAGAGTTCCATCCACAGTGAGGCAGATACTTTCAGAGTTACTGCATACGGTTCTCATTTCATTTTACAGATCATAGCATTCTCCGTGTGAATTTCCATTTGCTCAGTCTCACCTTCTCAGTAAGGCCCACTCTGAGCAGCCTATTAGGTATTGCCAGCTACTGCCATGTCCCCGGAGTCCCCTTACCCTGCTCTTTGTCCCCCTGGTGGTACTTAACCATCCTTGACATATCTGGTTTTACTTACATGCTGTATTTATGGCTTATTGTCCATCTCCTTCTGCTAGAATATAATTTTCATAAGGGCAGAGGTCTTTGTTTCAGTTACTCATCTATCCCAAGCACTTCAAACAGTGCCTCTACACAATGGAAATCAATGAGTATTTGTTGCATCGATGAGTGAATTTTACCAATATTCTACGTCCGTGTTTTCTCTTGTCCTTTTTTTTTCTACTCTGTCTTTTCCTTTTCGTAATAGTTGACAGAGAATGCAACCCCAAACCATTCACTTCTTTCCTAACTTGTATTTTACTTCACTCTTCAATCTCAACTGCACTGCAATAAAATCTTACATACATGGCCTGCTATCCGCTCTGAGGGTCTTATTGGTTGGTACATACCAAATTGCTGCCACTGCCTGAGAAGGCCTGAAATGATGTCCAAAGAACACAGTGTGGTCCCTGGAACATCTGAGAGTTACAGGCCAAGTAAATAGAAATGCCTAGGTCAAATTTATTGGAAAGCATTTCCACATATTGATTATTTTATCTGATTATTAGTTCTTTTTTCTCTAGGGTAATAGACCATGGCTTTTTAAAGCAATTTTCTGACATCACAAATTCCACTGTAGAACTAATTTTCCATGTAAGGATAGAATTTAAGGCTAATACTACTTGGCTTACACTCTGCCCTTTTTCTTGCTACACTGAATAGATGAGCAGGCCCAGCAGTAGTTTGAGTTCATCAAAAGGTCTATAAATTATATTCAGATATTTTGGGGTCAGCAAAACCCAAAGTGTGGTTTATTCAAGTTCTTTTACCCCTAATCCTTAAATCCGTAGATATTTCAAAGTAAACTTCATTCATATGTTTCCCATTCATGTGCCCTCAGTTCTTCGTAGCTGGGGCAGAGGTGGGGCCAGGCCCAAAGGTGTTGTCTCAGGAACTGGCTTCCTCCTTCATTACCACAAACAGATCATTCATTAGCCACAGACCCAGCTCCTTGGCAGAAGTCCATCACTATATCCTTTCCAGTTCCCTTTTAATTGAAGCTCCAACCTCAGCAAGCATCAGTGATAGCTGCCAAAGAAAGTGAAGTGGAAAAACAAAGCTGCATTTTCTATCATAGAGGCACAGAATCCTAACATCTTAAAACTTGGGAAGTGTTTCTAAAGACCATCTGGTCCATACACCATGTGATACCTCAGTTCCCTGAACAATATCTTGGCAAATTCCCTTTCAGTCTTTACTTGAGCATCTCTAATGATGGAGCTTCAACAGTGGACCAGGACCATGGGGTTTTCAGCTAAAGGAAGACTCTCATAAGGAACTGAACCTTCTGTTTTTTCCTCCAGTTCAAATCCGCCCAGTCCATTCATCCATTCTGCAGGATTCAAATAACCACCTGTCTCTCCTCTTCATGTTCTCTTCCAGGGGGATCTCACTCTTCCCCATGACTTCAGTCTCTGTTATATGTGGGTCATTCCAAGTCTGTACTTCCTGGTCCAACTTCTAAAGGGCATCACACTCAGCATTTGACACAAGGACCTTGAGATGAACATACTGAAACAAATTCATCACATTAACCCCTCCCCTCGTCTTGTTACTCCTCTCATGTTGCCACTTCAGTAATGGCAGAAGCATCTAAAATCTCCTCTTTCTACCACATTCCTCACAGTTAGTTGACAAGTCCTACTAGATGTACCTCCAAAGTAGCTCCCAAACCTGCCCCAGCCTCCTCCACCATCCCGGCTTTAGTTCAAGGCTTCATCATCAGCCAACTGAACTGAGGCAACAGGCTCTCTCTTATCTCCCCACCTCCCCACTCCCTCCTCACCAGAACTTTCTCCACACTGCTGCCTCAGTTACCTTTCTAGAAGATCTGAAGTTCTGATGGCTCCTTGCTCCATCCCTTTCTCAGACACCACCTGTGAGTGAAGCGGTCCTGAGTCTCCGAGGTATCTGAGTGGGTCACTTCTCCCTGCACTCAGAACACTTTGTCCCGACACCTAGGATTTCACTTATCACATTGTTTGATTAGTATTATTTGGTTATTCCCCCAGTGGGCTATAAGGCCATAAAGGGCAGAAAATGTTGTTCTTGTTGTTTTCTTTCATCTTTTCCTCCAGAACCTAGCATAGTCTCTGGCATTCCTGCACACTCTGTAAATGTTTATTGAGAAAATGTCATACAGGCCTTTTAGCATCATGCTCAGTCTCCCCTGATGAGGCTTCAGCTTGTCTAGATTCGTTTTTACAGTTCCATATGATTGGGCAAGAGTAACAACAGAGCGGTTTAGCCAGCGTCTTGTCTTAATAGCGTTGTCCGAGCTCCATTAACTCTTTTTGGCAGTTCATTATACCATATACTGAAACTTGCACATCATGTTTATCTGACCAGTGTGTGGTTTAGCTAAGATTCGAAGTTGTTATTATTTTGTTCTTTTGTATACAAAATGTAGGATCCTTAGGAGTATTCTTAGTGAATTCCATCTTGTTAAACTCAGTTTGAATACAGCATGGGCTCTGGGGAAGCCACAGTACACAGAAAGATTTTAAGGGTCATTAAATGGATCTACTGGAATTTAATAAAATGATTGATCTATAAAACTAATTTGAATTGAGGTGCCTGAGTTGAAGCTTCTTTGGAGGCTCCCACTGTGAGTAAAGTCAGTAACAGAATAACTGATTTTTCAGAGCAGTAAGTTTTGACCACCTTGTAACCATGTGGGGAGAGGAGAGTTGGTTCCTAAGGTCAAGACAAGTATTTAGATAAAAATGACCTATGTGGTAGCAGAAGGGAAGAGCAGGGCAGCGGTATTGGCCACTGAAGATTATCACCATATCCAGGGATGGAGAAATAGGAAATTAATGCAATACGTATATTGGAGAGAGCATTCTCAGACAAGGGATCTGGTGAGGAAAAGGGTTATAAGATGATACTGGCAGCAGGTGGATGGTAGCTTGGGGACAGAACTCACCTGTGAAGAGTAGGTGTTGCTGTTTCCCAGTTTGACTGGATTCTAGATATCTAGAGATCCTGAGGGGTCATCGAGTTGGTCACATTTAGATAAAGTGGGAAAAGAAACTTTCCTGGGAGTCCAGAATCGTTGTCCCAAATCCTTACGTCCACACCAGATCATGAAGACAGCAAGAATCCTCATCTCATCTGCATGCTCCTTTATCTGAGTCATGTTAAAAAGTGAAGAAAGAACAGCAAGGAAAGACTGTGGCAACCCACCAGGAAATTTTCAACTCAAATTTTTTTCTTTTTTTTTTCTTTTTCTATTTGAATCTGAAGCTAAACTATCAAATTTGGCCCCAAACTGCCTGGTCCTTTAGGAATACTGGTTAACTTCCGTGATCCCATTTAAGGTTAAGATGGGGTTTCTCCGGGACCGAGTGTCCACTCAGCCCTGAGTTTCCTGTCAAAACCTTCTCTCTCCTCCCAGTCCACTCATGCATCAACTCTGCCTTACATCACAGAACTGACCATCCTCTCTTTACGAGCCTCTACCCCACATGTGCCTCTATGACAGCATCCGTTGTCCTGTACTTGTAGTATGTTGTTGCATTTGTCTGGAACTGTTGAATTTGTTCTTCAACGGCAGGCTCATACTCTTAGCTTCCTTGCACAGTCCCATCTTCTGGATCAGTGCCTGGCACATAGTAGGTCTCAGAAAATGTTTTTGAAAGGATGAATGAATAATGGTGGAGTGAATGCCTTTCTATCCTATTTCCTTACTCTCCCAGTCTGGTAACACCTTCTGAAAAGGAAATAAGATCATTTTCTCTAAGTGAACTTAAGCTGGCACATATGATCATCATTAACTTCTCTCTGTTTCCTACCCGAGCCCTTCAGTGACCCATTTTAGAACTTCACAGCATCCTTGTCAAGCTCACTGGCTTATAATTTTCAAAATCAATCTTCCCCTTTTCCAGAGCAGAACTGTATCTGCTGGCCTTCAAGTGTGCAGCATGAGAACTTGTCCAGGCTTGCACAGCTAGCCAGCCCCTACCGGGGGGTGGGATGCTGAGCTGACCGACCCCATCACACTTACCACACCCAGGGCCTCTCTTCTTGGAGCTTTGTTAACATCTAGTGAGTAGATGCCTTTCACCATGAATCGTCATTATATTTCACAAACATATCTCATCAAGACACTAATAAACATTCCTGGCATTTCTGATGATTTTCCTTCTCATCTAAGCAAGGGTGACTTTTTCCTATTGTTTTACCATATCCGTATTCAGAGAATGAGCTTGCCCTTAATGATCTAATTGAGATACGTTTTAAACTAGTTGTAAGGATTAGCCCTGGTGGGTGGAAATGTTTCCCCTTAAGGCAACCCCTTTCATCCGTATCAAATATGTTCTTTCATGTGACCTGGTAATATATCAAATTATCTTATATGTCCAAGTGCTACTCTTCACATGGCTACTGTCTATATGCGTTAGGATAAAAAGACTGATGTTAGTAAACATCCCTTTCTATGCTCTGCCCTGCTGCCACACACACAATAGAGTGTCTTTTTTGTTCCATGCTCTTTCTCACACCGGGTTAACCCCAAAAGGCACTCTGTGTCTATAGGCAGCTCTTCTAAGCGATAAAGACATGTGAGCCACCTCGAAGGGGCCACTGAACCAGATGACCTCTCGAGTTTTCTCTGGTTTTATCATTCTGTGGAAGGGGTTTAGTGTAAGTGATTTAAGAGGTTAGAATAGAATTCTCTGTTCAATGGTCTTTTTAAATTCCTCTCCTGAATTCCACGAGTGGGGAACTTACAGCTTCTTGCAGGAGCTCCTGAGATTGGCTATGGAAGTACATACCATGGTACCTGCCACATAATAGGCTCCATGAATAGAAGTCCCCTCAAAGAGGATAGGATAGGAATCTTATGGCAAAGATAAGATGAAATTCCCGTATAGCTAATGATGTTCACCTATTAGCATATAGTAGGTAAGAAGCTACCGTCAAACTCTGTCTACAGCTTCAAGGAGAAATGCTCAGGTGGAAATCTTGTATTTTTAGCAACAGCACATTTGTATATACTCCTAACATAAAAAGTTAATGAAATTCCTTTAAAGTTTATATAACAGGTACGATATTTATCCTTGGACATAGAATTCAAATCTCCCTTAATTTATTTTTAAGCATTTCTCCTTGCTCGCACCTATTGCAAAGCACTTTGCTTAAACTCAGAATTTGACTGCTAATATTCACACATATGGCAAATATGAACTAATCAGACCACAGCTATTTTGCCGCATTCCATGGTGTCTCATTTATTTGTTTAATTTGCAGCTATAGCAACTAGATTCCACCACTTTCGGCTTTTACTCAGACCTACGGTCTGATCAGCTTGGTTGAAGTTTGGCACTCGGCAGCATGCTCAATTGAAGACATATGTGCAAACTCACTTACCACATTTTTTAACCTGATTTTCACACTGGGTAGATATTAATATTTGCGTAAAAATATGAACAGCAACCTTCTGCAAGGATAGGAGGCCATTAAAAGATGTTGTGACCTTCTCTTCTGTAACATTTCAAATCTGAAAGTTTTCTTGGCATGCTTTTCAAAAGCCCATCTGACTTTGAAGCAGGCTGCCTCACCACAGAAGGCTCCCTCCAGCAATGACTAATGGGTTGACCTGGTGCCATGCGAGTGATGTTCCACGCATGCTGGTCTGCATAAGACAAGCATTTGGAAATGACCTTGAAAGGGAGTTTTGCCAAGTTCATGAAATATGGGCCTTCAAGGAGTTGCCATTTCACAAGCGATTTCCAGAAGGGTATCCACAGCATTGTCGAAACTTGGCTCCTTAATTTGGTGTTGCTTTACCAAGAGTGTTTAACACACACAAAGAATGATGCTCCCTCTTGGTTTTATGAGTTGCACTTTGTAACAAGTTGGAAAAATCAGGTAATGGTGAAAATTGGCATCCCAGTGTTGTTTCTCTTAGGTGTTTTTGTTTCAAACATTCGCTGGAGGAAAGGAGGATGCTCAAAGAGTCCAAATGTAAATAAGGACATGGGAGTTTAAAATGAAGGGTAAGCTGAGGGGCGCCTGGGTGGCTCAGTCAGTTAAGTGTCCAGGCACTTGATTTCGGCTCAGGTCATGATCTCAGGGTCGTGAGATCGATCCCCCCATCGGGCTTCGTGCTCACTGGGGAGTCGCTTGAGATTCTCTCCCTCCCCCTCTCTGCCCCTCCCCACCCCCTCTAAAATAAATAAATAAATCTTAAAAAAAAAAAATGAAGGGTAAGCTGCAAATGGAAGTGAAGATAGTGTTAGTGGGTAAAGAAAACGTGGTAAGAAGAGGTACCCCTTTGTATGCCATTTACTGCCCAGTTGATGTGATTCCTCATCAGCAGATTTAGGCTCTAGGAAGAGAACATTCCTTCATCTTGGTGGGCACACCCATGTAGTAGTCTATTGTCGTTGTTTAAAAATGTTCATCGACGCTGACATCAGATTTGCTATATGGCTTTCCATTTTAGTGACTGATATATTTCTTTTGGTGCACAGTGTCTTTTTTTGATTGCACTCCTCATGCTGGTGAAGTTGGCTGACATTTCAGAATCTGGATAATGAAGCTGTGCTTTAACCTTATTTGGAAGTCAGAGATCAGGCTCCTAGATTCCTATGATTTGGAAAGGTTGCCCTCAGGTTCCCTTCCGGTGACTTCACCTCTGCAGGCATGGGTAGCAGAGACAGTCCAAACTCAGGGTGGGCTCTTGGAAGAACAGTGGGGAACAAGTCGTATTTTCTTAATTCATTTTTAATTTATTAACTTTATTCCTCATTTGCTCTCAGTTCGCTCTCAGATTTTTTATACAGAATTAGATTAGATATTTCTTTAAAAAACAAAAACAAAAACAAAAAGATTCAGCCTCTCTAGAACCCTCTGATGAGACTGTTAAAGACCTCTGGCCATTCTTATTTTTCAAATGCTGATATTCCTCACTAAGCAATCCTGGGAAACAAACATCTATAAGATCAGGGCAACAGACTGTCAACGGCAACTTCCCAGAACATTCCTTTTTTACTTCATCTGGGATTTTTTTCAATAAGTAATTTGATATTTCTGTAAGTTTAAACTGGAATCACTAAAGTGAAGGCATTTTTCCCTTATAAGCTCAAGCCTTCCAGACTCATCATTTTGTAGCGTTACATAAGTAAGCCATGCAGTTAAGCTAAAAGTCTAAATTACAGAATAAAGTTGTTGTAAAACTGTTCACATTTTATGCAGCAACTTACATTAAAACCTGTAACATATTTGCAAAACAGGTTTTGTATGCAACAACTTATATTGAAATCCAGCTTGGTGATTTTTCATTAGGTTTTGCTGAGGGTTATATGCTAAATTATTCGCTTGTGAATTTTTTTTCCCCAATCGCTTGTGTGTGGTAAGTTTGCTTGAAAAGTTCTGACATAGGAAACTCAGAAAGATGCCATTATCTTGCCCTATTTTCTTTATCTATCTGTATTTAGGTGATTTGCTTTAAATTGCAATACCAGAGCTTTTCTTTCACTTTTAAATGTTTTTATTAGAGAACACATTTTCCCAAATAATCCTCATCCCTAGTTTAGAGCCCCATCATACCAATATGACTGATTTTTAATGTATTTCCTAAAACACTTATCCACTGCTTAAATAAAGAAGGAATGAAAAAAGAGAGAGAGACTGAAGAAGGGTGAGAAAAAGAGGCAAATGCAGGAGAGAGCATCAACCGTAAGGAACACCAGCATTTCTGGTACTTAATATCATAGACCACAGCTCACAGGAACCAAGAGACATAATGAAAAAAGAAGGCCCAGGCCAATGAGCTTCTGATACCTTGAGAATTCTTGTGTCCTTGCATCCCACTGACTTCGGCACTTAGCACTGCCTTTCTCTTCCTGATGTTATTTTTCTTTTATATTTTCAGTAAACATTTTAGGTACAAAGAGGTAGGGAGCTTATCATTATTCAATACCGTCAGGCAATATCTTCACCTTTAAACTATATTCACAGTCTCACCATCCTATTTTTTAGAATCATATGAGATTATTTATGTTTATGTGAATAGAATGTAAAGTATTTTCTTATTAAAAAAAAAAGGGGGGCGCCTGGGTGGCTCAGTTGGTTGAGCGACTGCCTTTGGCTCAGGTCATGATCCTGGAGTCCCGGGATCGAGTCCTGCATCGGGCTCCCTGCTCAGCGGGGGGTCTGCTTCTCCCTCTGACCCTCCCCCCTCTCATGCTCTCTGTCTCTCACTCTCTCTCTCTCAAATAAATAAATAAAATCTTTAAAAAAAAAAAAAAAAAACCTTCATTCTGCATCCCTGCACAGCTCCTTCCAATTGAACAAGGAGCCTTCTTTACAAAGAAGGTCGCCAAGTAGGGACCTTCTCAACCTTTATTCTAACATAATGGCACTTTGCCCTCTGCTTCCTTGTCTCATTCTTGTAAAATATCCGTCAAACATTGTCTGTGTACCTTTATATATATTTAACTAGCACACATGGTTGAAAGAAATATGATCCTGTATTAGTCAGGGTTCTCCAGAGAAACAGAATCAGTAGGATGTGTGTGTGTGTGTGCAAGCGTGCGTGCACGCTCTTGCATGGCTGTACATGCATATAAGGAATTGGCTCACGTGATTATGGAGCCTGAGACGTCCTGAGATCTGCAGTCGACAAGCTGGAGACCCAGCAGAGCCGATGGTACAGTTTCAGTCCAAGTCCAAAAGCCTGAGAAGCAGGAAAGCTGATGGCAGAGATTCTAGTCCTAGTCTGAGTCCAGAGACAGGAGAAGACCCATGTCCCAGATTGAAGACAGTCAGGTGGAGAGAGTAGATTCTCCCTTCTTCATCCTGTGATTCTATATAGGCCATCAGTGAATTGGATAACGCCCACCCCCATTGGGGAGGCCAATCTGCTTTACTCAGCCTACTGACTCAAGTGTTAATCTCACCCAGAAACACCCTCACAGACATAATGTCTAACCAAATACCCGGGTACCTGTGGCCCAGTCGGGTAGACACATAAAATTGACTTTGACAGATCCCCATCAAAAACTCCTCTCTTCCTTTGAAAATCAACTCCATTTGTTAGAGGTCTGAATAACGCTGTTCTATTTCCATTAAAGTTACACTAAGGTTGGTCAAGACTGGTTGGCCCAAGTCTCATGCTCAGAGGTTCTGATGGACTCTGTCTTGGATGGGACCCTTGCACCGTCTGTATTCTTCGTAATGCTTCCCCACGTGGTTGGGGAAGCACAGCCAAGTCTGAGAATCCTTGCATTCATTGGTCCGTAGGCTTCCTTGGGGTTCAATGAAAGTGGTTAATGAAAGAACACAAAGAGAGAAATCACCCTGGCGGTGCCTGGAGCTGAGCTAAGTGGAGGAGTGGAAAGGAGACAGACCCCAGCCAACGTACATAACCAGGCTGACTTAACCATTACAGGGCTGGTTACAAGGTGGCATCTCTGCCTCTTTTTCGACTGGGATAAAATACTGTTGCCATCCCAAGATTCTAGGGAAAAGAATCAATATTAACATTTCTTAAAGGATTAAAAACATAATACATGTGTCAATTATCATTAATCCTTGAAAATATTTATGGAGTTAAATGGTCTGTAACTAATTAGAGGTGGCAGTTAACGGGATATGGGTTTCCTCTGAGTTATATGAAACAAAATATAAATCTTTTTATATAACTCTATTTCCTACAGAAAGGATTTTTGCTTATCAGTGGGGTTTTTAAAGTTTTATTTTATTTTCTTGGATTTCATTCCTTTTCCACAAATTCTATAAGCAGAATTACAATGAGGTGAGTCACAGCCTTAACATTTTTTTGGAGCTTCTTCTGCCAATGCAGCTTGGAATACAGGGGATTTTTTTTTTTTTTAACTGTGTTTGGGAAACATGGGGAGGGGAGGGTGAAAGAAGGGAGAGAGGGAGGAAAGAAGGAAGGAAAAAAGGAGGCTTTAGATTTTACTTTAGATTACATTTTTTTTTAATTAATGATATTATAAAGGTAAAACTTCCATAGTATTTCATCAGTGTGTTATAGACAGTCCTGAAGTACAAATGGTTTGGGTTTTAGAAGTTCATTCATGAGCTAGTCATTTGGAACTGAGAACACATTTTACCACAAAAAATTTTGTTATATAAGTGGTAATTAATTTTCGAAGCTAGCTCATAATCTGCCCTCATTCTGTTTTGAAACTGAATGGTTGTGCATTTACAGTGATAAATAGGCTCTGTTGTTGAAAATTTGTAGATTAAAAAGTACATATAAAAGCAATAAAATCCATTTTGAGTCACTTCAAACTTTTCACTTGAACGCGGGTGCTGGAGGGAGAACAGATTTAATCTGAGGCACCTACGGATGTTCAGAACATCTGATGCTGCTATTTGAGAGCACCAGTCCAAAGAGCAGCAACCGTTCTCTCTGGAGAGTCTCTGAAGGCACACGTATGCTTCAAAGTGGTCACCAAAGAGCAACACGCTTAGACCACATTAGTAAGTCCTCAATGGAAAATGTCTTCTTTCCTTCCTACCACAAATGCTGATGGAACATGTACTATATGGGATACACTCCTTACCACTTAACACTAGGAGGAAACAGGAAGAACCCCTCTCCTTGTGGAGCTTTTAGCTAGTGGGGGAGGGAATGAAATAATTGTACAAGTAGATGACCTATGATTCATCCATCTTTATGAAATACAACAGTGTGAATATTAAAGCCCATACATCTGTACAAGGAATAATGAAGATCTATATAGGATTCACCTGGGGATGGGAAGGCAAAATCTTTGTTAAATATGTGCCGTGGACCAGCCACTTACTCCTGCTCTCTCATTTTACCTTCAGAGTGACCCTGAGGATTAGGGACTGTTACCACCATCTCACAGATGAAGAACTGAGTCTCCGAAGTTAAAAATGTGGCCAATTTCTCCATTTTGGAGAAATGTCTGTTCATGCCTTCTGCCCATTGAAGTCAAGCTTCTATGACTCCAGGCATTTTCTGCCAGTCTGAACTGCCTGTTCTACAAAACCACTCTGGAGATATAGCCTATTAGTTTACTCAGTATTTTTTATGTAAGTATCTATACAGTCACCTCCTAGAATTTAATAGGGAAAACTGTTTTATCTCCTGATGCTGGCATGCTCCTTTTTGTTAATGTGAACTGTCTCCACTTCTCCTCTGATGCCACATTTAGTGCTCTCGTGCACTACATAGATCCTCCCCATAAAGAGGGGACGTTGATCAGAAATGCAGAAAATTTTTTTGAAGCAACACTTCATTCTAATACACATATACATTTAAGCCTGTCTTTTTCAGACCTAAATGTGAGACCTGAAATCATAAAAATCCTAAAAGAGACGACAGGTAGTAACCTCTTTGACATTAGCCTTAGCCACTTTTTTCTAGATATGTTACCCAAGGCAAGGAAAACAAAAGCAAAACTAAACTACTGGGACTACAACCAAATAAAAACTTTTGGGGCGCCTGGGTGGCTCAGTCGATTAAGCATATGCTTTCAGCTCACGTCAGGATGCCAGGTCCTGAGATCGAGCCCCGCATTGGGCTCTCTGTACAGTGGGGAGCCTGCTTCTCCCTCTGCCTAACACCCCCTGCTTGTGCTCTCTCTCTTTCCCTCTCTGTCAAATAAATAAATAAAATCTTAAAAAATAAAAGCTTCTGCACAGCATAGAAAGCAATCAACAAAACTAAAAGACAACCTCCTGAATGGGAGAAGATATTTGCAAATGGCATATACAATAAAGGATTAGTATCCAAGACATATAAAGAATTTATAAAACTCGGGCGCCTGAGTGGCTCAGTTGGTTAAGCGACTGCCTTTGGCTCAGGTCATGATCCCGGAGTCCTGGGATCGAGTCCCGCATCGGGCTCCCGGACCAGCGGGGAGCCTGCTTCTCCCTCTGACCCTATCCCCTCTCATGCTGTTTCTGTCTCTCTCTCTCTCTCTCAAATAAATAAATAAATAAAATCTTTAAAAAAAAAAAAGAATTTATAAAACTCAACACCCAAAAAACAAGTCATCCAATTAAAAATGGGCAGAAGGCATGAACAGATATTTCTCCAAAAAAGACATCCAGATGACCAACAAACACATGAAAAGATGTTCATCATCACTTATCATCAGGGAAATGCAAATCAAAACTACAGTGAGATCTCACCTCATACCTGTCAGAATGGCTAAAATCAACAACACAAGAAATAGCAGGTGTTGGCGAGGATGTGGTGAAATAGGAACCCTTATGCACTATTGATGGGAATGCAAACTGGTGCAGCCATTGTGGAAAACAGTTTGGGGGGATCCTCAAGAACTTAAAAATAGAACTACCCTATGATCCTGCAATTGCACTACTGGATATTTATCCAAAGAATACAAAAACACTAGTTCAAAGGAATACATGCACCCCTATGTTTATAGCAACATTATTTACAATAACCAAGATGTGGAAGCAACCCAAGTGTCCATTGATTGATGAATGGACAAAGAAGAAGTGGTATATACATACGCTGGAAAATTATTCAGCCATAAAAAAGAATGAAATCTTGCCATTTGCAATGACATGGATGGAGCTAGAGAGTATAATGCTAAGCAAAATAAGTTCATCAGAGAAAGACATAATGCCATATGATTTCACTCATGTGTGGAATTTAAGAAACAAAACAAATGAGCAAAGGGGAAAAAAGAGAGAGAGACAAATCAAGAAACAAACTCTTAATTATAGAGAACTGATGGTTACCAGAGGAGAGGGGAAGGGGGGGATGGGTGAAACAGATGATGGGGATTAAGGAGCGTACTTACGATGAGCACTGGATGACCATGGAACTATTGAACCACTATATTGTACAACTGAAACTAACACTGTATGTTAACTAACTGGAATTAAAAACTTATAAAAATTTTTTAAAATAAGCCCTTTTTTTTTGCTTTTCAATTTTTGGAAAGGGATTTATCTCCAGGCCAGCCCATTTTCATGGGCCATCTTTTTTGTTGTTAATTGTGATGTACTTTTTCATATGTGGCTTTCTCCAGAGTGCTCACTAAAACATTTTGGAACTTCATGCTGGCAATGTCTCCTTTCTGTGAGGTTTATACTATTGCTTATTTTAAAATTCCATCTGTGAGATTTTTTAGACATTTTTGGATGTCAGGATGTCCATTCTAACTTGGCCAGGCCTTCCTGGAGACTCCTGTCCCATATGGGGAGGGACGAAGTCAGGCTGGATGCAGTCACTCTCACCTCATGCCACTGTGGCCATGACTGAGTGTGTCTCTCTAAAATGTCTTCTTTCCTTCCTAATACTGATGGAACATGTACTATGTGTGATCCGCTCCTTACCACTTACACTAGGAGGAAACAGGAAGAATCCCTCTCCTTGTGGAGCTTATAAGCTAATGGGGGCGGGAATGAAATAATTTGGTTAAACAGGGACTTGTGGTCTCTGTCACAGCATGGGCCCTAATACAACTGGATGAGGGGCAGTCGCCAGCTGAGACCCAGGACAGGTGTGGGCAGCTCCCCTCTCTCCCTGCTCTGTGACTTCCTGTGTGGCCTGCAGTTGGTATCAGGCAGGACCCTCCATTTCCAGGCTGGGAGACAGCCAAGGATGTTTGAACTGAATCAGATGTTCACAATTCTTCAGGCATTTCTACCGTAATATTGGAATTGAACACATTGGCCAAATAAAGTTGAAATTAAAAAAAAAAAAACCAGCTTATTTGTGGCTTCCAAATAGTTTTCTCTCCTTCTTTCCCACCATATTTTTTTGTCCGATTCTTCATTTTGTGTTGATTTCCACCACCCTGAGCATTTTACTGCAAGCTGCCTTGTCCTTTTGAGGAATAGCTAGGATACACATTACAGAAATAGAAAAGAAATAGATATGACTTCTCTACTAGAGTGTCAGTTCCTCAAAGCTCTCTTTTTGTATCCTCCACGTGACCTGGAATAAGTCATGCACTTAGGAGTAAGCAATTAAGTATTGATTGATAGTTTACTCAGTATAGTAATTCAGAAGGATAAGTCTGGTTATTTTAAAGACAATGAAGAAGTTGATGGCTCTGGCTTTATATGTTAATTGCATCCTAAGACTTACTACTTTTCTTTTCCTTAATAGAGATTTATTTATTGTATTTTCTTTTGTTTGTCACTCATAAATGGAATATAAAGGGCAATCATTACAGCTAACATGCATCACGCTCCTCTCTCTTGCCGTGCTAAGCACTTTCTAGATATTGTCTACTTAATCCTCACAGCCCTATTATTATTCCCATTTCACAGAAATAGAAACTGAGGGTTAGAGACTTTAAGCAGTTAGGGGGAAAGCAAGGAAATAACCTTTCTCTTGGTGAGTGGGCAAGAGATGGAAGAAAAAAGTAGGAGAAGAGAAAGGATTATATAAGAGAAATAAATTGTTTCAGGTATGATCAGTAAAATGCAGAAGACTGAGAAGAATCACAAGTGATTTATGAGGGAATTTCTCTTCCTGCCCATTCCATGCTCTGCTGACCATGAGACTTCAAAGAGTCATATGCCAATGGCTATTTTTTATATGAGGCATTCTCTCTTGGAGACATCATAACTTTGGTGGAGGGGTTGTACTTAGAAATCCCTTTAATCCACATAATTATTTGGATAATTTCAAGTTATACAGTTTAATATATGGACAGAAACCTAAAAGTCTTTATCCTTCTGGGCCGGTCCTTGCCCTGCCCCCAGCCTGCAGTAACTCTCAGATCCCAGGAAGGTCAGGACATGTGCTAGATCTCTCTACCTCTTGGCAGGTGACCCCCAGCAACTCCCAGTCATTACTACTTCCAGGAGCAGCACCCAAGGCTCCCTGTGGCTGGCCAGAGCAGAAAGACAAACAGGATCCTCTCTGTCCATTCACACTGGAAAAAAAGATGCTCCATTGTGGGCAGTATTATTGGGCCTCTCCAGGGAATGAGGAAGAGTCACAGTCAGAGATTAACCCTTTTGTAGGTATTTGCTCTACAGATATTCACTTAACCCCCTTGTGCCTGGGACCATTCTGGGCAATTATTTTGTTCACCTAGAGAAAGAACAGCCAGTCAAGGGAGAGATCATTAAAGCTCCAAGAAGGGACAAAAGAGGGAAGAGTTCCGGGGACCACTTTTGGGGAGCTGAAATTGAAAGTTTAGAGCAGATGTGATGATTTGGGGAACAACTTCCATTCATGCTGCGTTTAGGGACTCAAAACAACTGGATTATCTGGGAGCGGAGTCAAAGATGGGGCATACCTGGAGGTGTGGTTAGAAAAGGAAGCAGGGGCTGAGATCTGGGAGAACCCTATGGACCAAAAACTAGTTTAGGTTTTATCTCTCAGAAACGATAAAGCATGGGAAAGGGTTGCATGAGGAAGATGATTCGATTTACACATTAGAGAGACGGGGAAAGGAAGGAAAGGCAGCCCAGGTGGAGGAACAGCATAAGCAGAGGCAGGAAATCCCGCCATATGTTTGACAAACTTGCGTAAAGTGTGAGCCCGCCACAGAAGAGGGCCCAGGAGGTGAAGGCACTTAGTAGTCATGCAGGGCTGAGCCAGAAGCTTCCGGTGTCCTGGCCGAGGAGACTGAAGGTAATCCTGCTCTGGGGAGTTGTTGAAGGATTTTAAACAGAGGGCAAGTGGGGTCAGGGCAGCATTTTAGAAGGCTTCCTGCTTCAGGGTTGAGGGAAAGAAGTGACAGGGACAGTCTGGGTTTAGGAGGGAGGAGAAAGCTGGGAATAGAGCCGTGGCCAGTGCCCACACGAAAGGGAGAAGACTGAGAAGGAGGTCATGGGCATGGGAAACTAGCCCAGGGAGAAAGGGGGTAGGAGCCCTGAGGAGGGCACTTCCGGAAGAAGGAACATCCTAAGCCACTCGGAGGTCCCATCAGAGAAGGACAGTGACCAGCACGGGTACTGAGGAGCAGCACAATGACGGCAAGGCGACAAGCCACAGAGAAAAGAGGAGCCTGCCTAAATAGCAAAAAGCAATAACAAAATCCTACGTATATGGCCATTTTTGAGGTGAGGGAAGATGGACCACTTCATCTTTCACTTGAACCAGAAATAAGAGCAGATGGAGTAACAGCACTTGAGGGGTAGATAATTTTCCCTTGCTGGCCTCACCTCCTGGAGACCCTCCTTCTCTCCTGGTGAAAGAAACGCTATTTCTGACATTGCTCTTGGCAGGGACAGAAAGCTTCTCCAGCTACATGGGAATGGCCTTTTGTCTTCTTTCTGCCACTTACAGTACTGTCATCTGGAATACATTTTCTATATTGATCTGAATGTTAATCTGTACATGATAAGGACAGATCATAGGAGAATATGCAGAAAAATGGTAAAAAGAAGTTAGTTGCTTGTGCATTCCTTGAATTGGGGGAGGAGGAAGAGAAACTTTAAAATAATCCTTCCCACTTGTGACTTCTCATTTGTTAACACAAAAAAGGCAAAACAAAAACAAAAAGATGATTGGATTCATTTGAATTAACTGGAAGGCTGCATAATTTAGATTATGTCTTTCTTTAAAATGTTCTAAGAGACACCTGGCAGGCTCAGCTGGTAGAGCATGTGACTCTTGATCTTAGGGTTCTGAGTTCGAGCCCCACATTGGGTGTAGAAACTACTTAAAAATAAAATCTTTTAAAAAAATAAAATGTTCTAAAATTTTATTTAGATATTTAGGAAGCTTCAGAAATTTCTATAGATATGCATGAGAGACATTTGCTTTGGTGAGAATTCAAAAAGAGAAATGTACTTTCGAAAGCAAACGAAATTGGACTTGACTTGGAGAAACAGTTCTCTGACCAGATGTCATTTAAAGACACTGGACTGTGGGCTCCAGACTGTAACCACCTTTATCTTGTGTATTTATCTTGAAGGACGCCCATCCTTCAACATAAATACACATATGGGAACCAGGAGGGGCGTGTGTGAGCATGCCCGTGACATCTTTGAAACTGTGAGGGTACAGATGAGAGACATAGTGCTTCTCAGCTCTTTCTCAGAATTCTCTCATCTGTCTGGCAATAAAAAAAAAAGAAAAGAAAAGAAAAGAAAAAAAACTCTTGGGGAGTATAAAATGTTATTAAATTTGCAGCAGTTGTCATGGTTACCCACATAGTTCCATTGCTTTATTAATGTGTAATTCCCTTTATTTCTGGAAATATCATTATAATGAAACATAATCGTCTGCAGCCTCTTAGCAGGTTTTGCCATGTGTCTGAGAGACTCTCACAGTAGCTGTGACCAATGCATGTGTGGTTTCTGGGCCACCTGTGTGCTGTTGGTCCAGTAACTAGGACACCATTGTTTAGGAAAAGACAACGTGAAGTTAATGACTCCTGAAAATCCCTTAGAAGTTCAAATCCTTCGCTAAACAAAAGTGCTTGTTTTTTCCTAGAAGAAGAGGATCCAACACTCGAGTCTTTTTCGAACTAAAATAATTTGGGTTTTCTGGCATTAAAACCATTTTTTTTAAGTGATTATTATTATTTACTGAAGTCCCTTTGAAGTGTTCAGGAGATTTTTGCCTGATCAATTCTTTAAAAAATTATCTTCCCTAAATTCATTTCTTGTATCATACAAGGATTTTTGTGAGACACCGCTAATCGAGGGATTGGCCAAGTGTTTTAAGTGTATTCTCCCAATACTCAAGTCGAAGCTAAATAAAACAGTTCAGTAAATTCCTTCAGGATAACTGCTTATGACAGATACTGCTAGCTGATCCCCACATTTATCTCTCTTCTTCCTGGGCACTCACCAAACCATATTGGCCAGGAGCCCTTGCAGTTAGGTCTCAGTAGAAGACTCATGGACAGTGGAATGTGAGCGGAAGTTATGAAATCACTTCCTGGCCTGGCCTGTAAATACCTCCCACATAATCCTCCCATCCCTTGTTATCAGGCTGGTCGGTGACTCTGCCCGTCTGGACCCTTGAATAACTGGATGGAGCAGAGCCTCATGCTCTAGACCCCTGCTGTTACATAAAGGAGACAAACCCTCTGAGATGAGAGGGTAGAGTGCTATATCAGCTAGTATTTCCCTAATACAGTGCTTATCAACATTCTTTCTAAGCAGCCTATAATCCTTGGGAGGTTTTCATCCATAAGTGCTTTCTACAGTTTCTTTCACAGCCTTTAAAAAGAGACTGGCATTATGAATCTCAGGGCCCCTACTCAGTGTCCACTCATTTTTGCTGTTTTGGACAAGAATTGGAGACCTGAATGGCTATAGAATAGTAGATTATTGGAAAATATCATCAGACCCTTAGGCCTTATGTACACAGGGAACCAAAGGAAATGAAATTCACCTTTTCTGGAAACCTCTCTGTGCCAAGTACTGTGTTCACTCCTCTGATATACACAAACTTATTTATTTTCCCTAATTAATCTTCTAGGGAACCCTGTTATTCCCATTTTACAGATCTTTGAGGTGTCACATAGTTTTAATAATTTCTTCTTAGCTAGGAAGTAGCAAGGGAGGATAAATCTGTCTGGAACCAAACCCAGCCAATCTTTCTACTTTGCTGCTTGTCGTGGTATACAATCAGTTAACTAATGTCAGTTGATTATCGTGCTCCCAGACAGAATGATAGCGAGTAATAATTGGAAACATATGCAGAGAATATTTGACTGTTATGTAAGGAACAGAAACTCTCATTAGATTTTTAGAAAACTTTCATTTGATTTATAATACTGACATTGTTGAGTTTTACCTTCTAACTTAATTAAGATATCAGGACAGCTATTGTAACTGATACCAAAATAACAGTAGTTTAAAACTGATGGTCTGCACGTTGGCAGGCCAATTCTTCCCGATGAGGTCAACTAGGGCCCCAGGCTCTTTCATCTGGTTGCTTCTGTATCCTCTAGGGTTGTTCATCATCTGCTTGGTGGCAGATGGCTTACCACACTACATCTGCATTTAAGCCATTAAGAAGGGGGTATCAGAGAGGAGACAGCACACATCTTTCCAGTTAAAGGCATGACCCAGAAATTGCACACATCACTTTTGCTAAAAAAGTTGCGTGGTCTTGTGGCTGTCTAACTGCAAGAGAGTCTAGGAAATGTCATCTTTAGCCTTGTGCGATACTTCTATTCTTCTAGAGAAAGGGGACAAAAGATACTGGGGGACAAACAAATAGTAGCCTCCGCCACATTTTCTTTTCCTTCCCATTTTTTGATAAACATGATAATGAGAAAGATCCAAAACAGCAGTAGCTGAAGAGCGAAGGAAATGAATCAAGGAAATTGTTAAGTAATTCAAAAATTGAATATCTCCTTTTTCCTTAACCTCTTCCAGCACATGTGCTAAAAGAATCAAGAGTTAATGTCCAGCACTAAATTGCCTTAAAATGGGCAATAAGTATTAAATTAAGCATTCTCTGAATAAAATGATTGCAACAAATTGAGGACATATGAACAAAACCTAGATATTAAATCATATTAAGTAATTAGCATTAATTTCATTAGGTTTGACATGTGGTTAAATTATAAAACAAAACTTCATCTGGTAGAGATATTTACTGAGGTATATATAAGTGAAATGATACAATGTCTGGAGTTTGCTTTAAAATACTCCAGGAAAAAAAATGGGAGGGGGTTGATGAACAGACAAAATTAGATTGGGAAAATATTGTGAGTTGTTGCAACTGGATCATAGGTTCATGGGGGTTCATTATGCTATTCTTTCTACTTTTATGTATATTTGAAATATTCCATACCATAATAAAAAGTTAAATAAGTACTTGTTCCAGGAAAGAAAAGCAATTTTTGGCAGTGCCCTGATGTTCATATGAGCTCATTTCTGTACTCCAGTTGAGTGCATTCTTAAGTTTCCAGTGTATTATTTATTCTGCATGCATACAACTGGAAAAAACTCATTTCATCTAAAGAATTTATTAATTTGTTTTTGAGCCAGTTAAACAAAAGTTGGTGAGTGCCTGTTGTATCTAGTGATGCAAGGGATGCAAAAATGAGTAACTTTAAAGTCTAATCAGGCAGATAAGACAACCTCTCAAATAAATGTAACTGAAGAGAAGTGCACAAGAAGGCTTAACTGTTAGGAGATCCCATCAAATTGGAAGGATCAGCAGAGTTTCCTGGATCACATGTCATAAGCTTTAAAGGATGGGTAGGTTTTTAACAGATTGAAGTGGTGGTGAAAGTGGTCTGGGCAGGGGGACCACCAAGAGGAAGGCTCTGAGCCAGAGAATATGAGATGGTTTCCTGATGACAGAAAAGGAAAATATGGTTTTAAGTGTTAGTATCTGGATGTCCCATTAAAGGAAATAGGGGAGCAAAGAGGACCCAGATGAGAAAATTTCTACTCTTTATAGGGACATGTTGTTTTTGGGACACTGTGAGACTCCACGTGAGCTACCCATCATCAGATAAAGTGTTGGAGCACAGAGGGCTTAGTGTGGGTAGTCAGCTGCAGAGATTGCTAGTTGAAGCTGTAGATAGGTGATGAATTCACTACTGAAGAGAATAGAGAAAAGACTTTCTTTAAGGCCAGTTTTATGAGAGTAGAGGATTCTGACAACAACAGAATGATTTCAGGTGATGTTCAAGACAACGTGAATCCCCGATGTGACAACCTCTGTATCCTTGTCCCTCTCTGTCTACTGAATTCTCGGTACTCCTTACTCTCACAGAGCTTACATATCTCTTTCTCTCTCCTCTTCCTTCAGCCTAAGCTTCTCCACAGAGTTATCTACACAAATTGTCTCCACTGCCTGACTCCTGTTCACTCTGTAACCCACTCTGAACCAGAATCCTGCTTAACCACTCACTGAGCCTGCTCTCAGTTCAACATGGAGGGTTCACAATCACCTCCATGTTGACCGATTCTATGGACACGTTTTCCTCCTCACTTCCCTTGACTCTCTGAGCGGTAGTTTACCTAACTAGCCACTTCCTCTTCCTTGGAACTCTCTCTTCTTGGCCTCTGGTTTTCTCCTGGCTGCTTCTCATTTTCTTTGTGGGTTCCTCCTCTCCTAAACGTTTACATATTGTGGTGTCTTGGGGCCAAAGCTCCTATAATCTCTCCTGGAGACGTTTTTCCTGTTCTGTGATTTCACCCAACAAAAGTCAACAGAACTCCCATATTTATATCTCATTTGAGTTCTGGACCTGCCTAATACCTCCACTCAGATTTCTCATAGGTACTTTGTAGGTAACACATCCAAAACTGCAATTTGGACTACTCCCACCTCCCTCCCTGTTCTCCATTTCAGTAAATGTCACTACCGTCCACCTTGCTACTCCAGCCCATAAAGTGAATCATTTTATTCACAAAAGGTCCACAGGACTGTTCCACTAGGAAGGCCAAGCAAATATTGCTTCGTTATGAGATGTCCTTTGATCCCTAGACTGTTCCCTAAAGTAGCTGAAGTGTGTAAGCCATAAAAATAAAGCTTTCCCACATA
Source organism: Neomonachus schauinslandi (assembly GCF_002201575.2). NCBI lineage: Eukaryota > Metazoa > Chordata > Mammalia > Carnivora > Phocidae > Neomonachus > Neomonachus schauinslandi. The sequence continues at coordinate 22,469,130 of NC_058410.1, read as the reverse complement.
ACTCTATTGCAACACAGCAGTTTGATTTAAGCACCAGTGCTGGCTGTAAATTTAAACTTGTGGTTGACTTTAAGCTATATATTGTAAAGGATTTTGTGGGTCAGTTATAGTTAGGAGTAGCTCAGGGGCTCTGTAAGTAGAGGGGACCCCACAATTCATTTAAGAGATGCAGATGCTGCTTTTCTGTCAATCAGATTAGAAATCCACAGGCAGTGGACCTCTCCACCACCCTCTACTCTGCCTGGAGTGATGAAAAACAGTAACCCTACTTCTCTTTGGCGAGGACCTGGGGACACTCTCCATCCCTGGTGGGGGTGGGCATTTTATCCATGTCTTTTGAGTCTAGGTTCCCAGTGGATGGGCGTAATGATTTGGAGGAAGGAGAACATGCTTCTAGTTCCACCTCAGGAACTAGCAAGTTAGTTGTAAATCTGATTAGTAGAGTTGTCCTTACCTCTATACCTCTCTCCACATCCCACACGGAATAGTAACTAATGTCACTTGTTTTCTAATTTGTGCCATTGTCCTAATGCTCTCCATGAGTGAATTCGTGTGATCCTCATATGAGTTCAGTGTTATTACTATTAGTATTTAACAGATGTAGGGACTGAGGTGTAGGAAGTTAGCAACTTGCCCAAAGACACCTAGGATTTAAATCCAGGTTATTCAGTTCTGGCTGTATACCCTCTTCACCACCCCCTATACCAAGTTGAACAGAAACTACCTCTGCATTACTTTACCCCCTCATTTCTATTGTGCCATCGACGTAAGATGTAAATTTAATTTAATAACAGCGTTCAGGAATAAAGTAAGCACTACCAAATCAAGTGTAGTTATAATGGGACTGACTTTTAAAATTCTAACCCATGTTTTCTCCTTCTTGGTAATTCTCTTTTACCTCATATCTCTGAGGCTTTTAGCTTCAGGGATGAGCTAATTGCAGAAAAAAAAGAAGCAAATTCTTGGCTACTGACTTCTACAATTGGGTCATGTGATTCATAACGGAGAGTTGGGAGCCAGGGTTGGTTTTGATTTTCTACTGTTTTGCTTGGTTAATTACAAGACAGAACTTTTAAAAAAGACAAACTTGAAAAAATGCCTTTGAAGTTTGCTTCTCCCATCAAAAGCCAAAGCCTGACAACTTAGTAGAGTTGAGGAGAATGAAGGGTGAGGTTGGAGAAGCCTCTTTTTGTTCCACAGGAGATGACATGTTAGCTGTTGGCAGGAAAAGGATCTGCAGTCGAGATGCTGAAGTACCCTGAGAAGGTATGCCATACCCTGGTGCCTTTGGAGACGAGAGAGAACGGAAACCCCAGAAACATTTGGGGAAATCCCCAAGGACCTGGGTTTGCGTCCAGTCGTCATTCCAGAAGAGGCCACACCTAATAGGGAAATCTTGCAGCAGCATGATGGTGGAGTGGAAAAGCAGCAACGGCTGGTTGAGATGTTCGGGCTACATGGAAAATATCTTAAAATTCCCTGTGTCCCCAGAGGCTGCCCTGGGAGGGATTCCCAAAGGCCTTGGTGTCCTGCAGAAGGGACGCCATCAGCAGATGTGATGTGGATTCCATGTGCTGGAGGCTGTGGAAACAGAAGCAATGTCAGTGGCAAAAGCAGCATGGGCCAACATCCCCAGCAAAAATCAGCAGGAATGGGGGCTAACAGACTGGATGTCTCCTTCCTGATGCCATGACACATACGGGTCTTCTTAGAATTTAGATCCTACCATAGGAAAAAGAGAAGGAAGGGCAGAATCCTAATTTGAGTGTTGGAGTTCTGAATTTGACTATGAAATAACTGAACTGAACCGAGTTTCCCTGGAAGTGGCTGTAGTTTTAGTAGCTAAGTTACTGAAGGTCACTTAGCCAGAGAGTACTCCAGCCAGGATTCTAGCCCGGCAGTCTGACCATCACCTAAACCATCATTTATGCTGTATCATGCTGTCCCTATGGTCTCCACATTTCCCACAACTAAATAGAATGGCAGCTCAAGACAAGTTAAATGACACTGTAGAAAGATAAAAGGTGACTATGACACTAAAATGTCTTTGGAATAAACATAAGATACATTCTCTTCTCTCCATCTCCACTGCCACCACCTCATCTATGTCTTACCTGGATGATTTTAAGTGTCTCCAAATTGGAGAGTTTAGGCTTTTTCTATAAAATTAGGAGCAAGAAAACTAGAACCAATGGATGGAGGCTTCACAGAGACAGAATTCTGTGCAGAATCAGAGAGAACTTCCTTATCATCTCAGATATCCAAAGATAGAATGAGCATCCTTGGGTGGCACCAAGTGCTACATTCCTTGAGTTGTTAGAGCATCATCAAGACGCCTACTACTAAGAAGGGACCTTATGGAGGGGAATTCAGGAGAGAACATATGGCTGGATGATGCGGCCTTTAAGGTCCCTTCCAACATTGAAATCCTGCCATTTTAGAATGGAGATTGTGAACACCAGATTGCTGTGTTTAGAGTGGGAAATGAGGACACAGAAGCAGTGGTATAGACTAGTCTTTTGAAGATGGTTACCATTGAGGAGAGCAGAGCTTTATTGTATTATATGGTAGGGTCAAGGGAAGATTCTGACACTGGGAAGATTTGTAGGTAGAAGGTGAAGAACTGATGAAAAAGGAAAAATTAAAAGAGAGTGAGTTCTGTTCCAGCGTTGATTGCTGCATAACATACCATCCCAAACTTGGTGACTTTCAACAACAACTGTACTGGGTGATTTTTCTATTCCACATGGTATCAACAGAATGGTCTTTACCCAGTGAAGTGAAGTGCTCTCTTGCTCAGTGTTCTTCACCAGCATGTCTTGAGCCTTGATGGGGATGGCTGGACAGTTGTGTTCTGCTGCGGCTGTTGACCAGAGCACCTACATATGGTCTCGCCAGTCTCTCAGGTTAGTCCGACTTCTTATGTGGCCACATGAGGCTCCCAGAGAAGTGTTCCAGGAGGTCCAGGCAAAGTTGCAAGGATTCTTCAGTCCTAACCCCAAAAGCCCAGAGCATTACTTCCTCTGCATCCTATTAGTCAATCAAGTCAATAAGGCAAGGTCAGATTCAAGGGGAAAGGAGCTTGCTGCCACCTCTCAACAAGAGGAACAACAAAAAATTTATAGCCATCTTTAGTCTCCCACAGAAACAATTGATGGAACAAGATTCTGAACAATGCTGGGAGTCCAAGTTGAGAGCAAAGGTGAAGGATTATCCTTAGAATGGAGGAGAAACATGTCTGCCGTGGAGATAAGAACAAAGAGAAAGGGGTTCCAGAGAGAGGAGACAGACTCTGAGATGAAAACAAGAGAAAGTGGAAGGAGTTATTTTCAGAGAGTTCAAGTAATCCAAGGCTATCTAGTGGAAGGGGAGTTTCATGTAATGGAAATTAGGCTAGCCACCCCCTGCCCATATATTTTACCTCTGGGTTGTTTCCTCATTCCAATAATGTCTCGTCACAGGTTTCTCCAGAGGCATGCCTCACACAGACTTCAGTCTGAATTCACTGCAAGATTTTTGGCTCATATTTTCAGTGATTTTCATGTACCCCCATTCAGCAGTGTACTAGTGAAGTCTAGGGCTATGGGGCAGGTAAACTGGTCTCCCTAGAAAATGAGCCCATCTGTGGCTTCGTTCCCAGTTGACGCTTATAGGACTGAGCAGACCAGCCATGCACCGAGGCTTGAATAGCAAAACATGAAATCCGCTTTCTACAAATTATCCAGATAATCTCTTCCAAGCCTCTTCTGGATAAAGACACAGAGCCACATGAGGGTGATATTCAGGCAAGTATTCAAAGCTGTCATGCTTGTGGCTTGGCTCCTGTTGTATGCACAGTGCTGTTGGATTGGGCTGATCAATGCAGGTCCGCCTGTCTGTATCCTTTTGATAAGTATCTTTAGAAGCTTGCTAATTAATTTTAAAGGAATGTTTCTCTTTGGCATCATGTCTCATTCTTTTTGTATTATATATTCTGGTGATAAATGATGGAGGCATAAATACCTTACCTTTGCTCAATCAGTGTTTTCTGTTGTTGATGTAGAGTGTACAAATTGGATTTATTTCAGGATGGCTGAATTTGGAATGTGACGTTTTGCCAAATCAGACTCTCACTTGCCCAGACAACACACATGTGGATTTTGCAGTTGTTTTCTTTTTAAAATAGTATATGTCTGTGGTGCCATTGATTAATGTAATGTTGCATTAATGTGCAGTTATAACACCCCAGGGCATGCATGCGTTCTTTCAGCCAGCAGCAAAGAATTCCCCAAATTAAGTTTAATAAACTACAGATTCCAGGGCAAAAAAAAAAAAAGCATTGACCATGAGAATTTATGGATAGCAAAAGTACTTGAGGAATCAACGTTTGATAAACTTGCCAATGGAAATACTCTGTAATTTTTCTCTAATTTCATTCCTCTAAACCATTAGTCATTGTCTATATCTATTCATTTATTGAATCTTTTCAATGACCCAGATATCTGACTGTGTTGTTCCACAACCTCTCTTTTTACTTTTAAGTTTCTGCTGGCTCCAGTGTTTACATAGTGTGTTGTCAGATCCAAACTAAAATGCAAGCTGACATAGCCCCATGTGTGACATAGCTCAAGCTGCAAAAATTAAAATTGAATTCTTCACCATCCATTGTAAATAGTGAGCGGATAACTTTTCGTCAGGGCAGCACTTGACATAACTCTGGCACAGGGTCATTCTGGACCTATTTTAAGCAACAACTGATTTTTTTTCTTTCTCAAGGTAGTTTTCAATCTTTAACCGTCATATTTTCCCTATGACAAATATCTGGAAGCATATTTTGCTAAATCAATTAACTGGTGTAAAATTTAATGGAATAAGAACATCTTGATAGAATATATTCAACTTTGGAAATGAAGATGCTACTGTAACCTGCTACCAGAGGGCATAAATCCCCTTCTCCTCTTCTTCAATTTCCATGGGTATTGTTGTTTTCAAATATCTACTTGATAAGAGAAACATGGGCAATTTTTTTTTTTTTGCTCTTTTAGTGTAAACTTACTTTAGCCTTACAGTGGATTTAAAATACAGAAAGCCACATTTCTCCTTATAACCCCTTAAAACTTCTAAGATCCACAAGAAAGCAAAAGATATAAAAGCAAAAAAAAAAAAAAGACAGCGCTTCTTAATGGAAAGAAAACTTTTCTGTAACCAAGTTTTATGAATCAACATTTTGATAGACATAATTTACAGCTTTAATCAAAAGATCATTAAGTTCAAGCATGCAGAAAACCATGTCATGGTCTTTGCTAATAGTGCTAATAGAGGCCAATTTAAATGAGCTAGACCACTGATCCTAATAATATGCCTTCAAATCCAACTGGTGTTGATGTTCACAGTTGAGATAAAGAAGGTATTTCTTTTATATTTCAACACTTTCAGATCTGGACTTTTTTTTCATGGATTCTGTAAAATAAATAAATATCAATTAAGATTAACAGTTAAAGTAGGGGATAGTATCTCTGCAGTAGGTAGTTATCTGTGTTTAAAAACTGTATGTCAGGGGACATAGGCTCATGATGTCATAAGAATATAAACTCAGGAGCCATTAGGGTGAGCACCCCTTACTCCATAAAAGTAATGCGAAGGATGTGTGGAGGAACCAGCTGAGGAAGCTGTCTCTCCCTCCCAGATATCATCTCTTTTGTAAATGCAGATTTTTTTTTCTCTTTTGACCAAGTTGTAATGACCTAAGGCTTAGATTCCATCCCATGACTGTCCTTTCCCTAAAACTGCCAGATAGCATACCTCCCATGTCCCAATTATACAGTCCTCTTGTGTTTTTCTGGTGTTTGTATTCCCATAGTTGCAAATAAAAAGTATATTTTTAGTTTTAAAATTTTCCTTTCCATTAAAAAAAAAATCCCTGAAGATTTGTGGCACCGCTGTTATTTCTGTTAATGTCATTGCTTCCATAGCAGCAAGCTAGGATTTTGTAAGAAACTATGTTTACAAAAAGAGCAATTATCTAAGTGAACATTATAACTACATGTAGCAAAGTTTCAATTTAGATTTCCTGTAACCATTACAACACACACACACACACACACACCCCTTCCAATCTGTGTTAGCACTGGGTGTTATACACAACAGATACATTATTGAACACCACATCTGAAACTAATGATGTACTGTATGATGGCTAATTGAATTTAAATTTAAAAAAAGAAAGAAAATAAATTAACACCATGTCATCAGCTATGGAACTGAGGTGTGACCAGTTCTTTGTGCTTCTATAGCAGAATGAAAGCTCAGACAGCTCACCTTCTGAGCCATAGAAGGTGTTTCTTCCCTGTTCTCAATTCCAAAAGGGAGTACAATATAAAATAAATGAGATTGTACTGATATTTAATCGTTAGGGTGGGTTCAAGGAAAAAATAGAGAGGAAACAAGATAAATTTCCAGTTTTTCACAGCTCATTTTGTGAAGCATAGACGTAACATTTTTATTCTGCCTAGATTTTTCCCTCTTAGAATTGCAATTGGTAGAGGCATGTCTTTAATTTAGGATATTTTAGATTTGCTTTACCATCTAGGTCAAAGATTTCAGTGGCCCTTCTACAAAGAAATAAAAATGTCTGTGTGAATGGTAATTTCTAATTAGATCTAATTCCGTACAAAGTGAGATGAGAATGACATCTGGAGAGAGCATGCTAAGGAATGCACTGCCAGGTTTTTATCTTCATATGAGTAGGGTTGGCCTTCTCAAGTGTTCAAATGTGGTTTGGCGTTAGCAATTTTTTCTGAAAATCTAATTCCCAAACCTTTCTGGTGGACACGGCCTATGTTTGGTTGTGCAGGTAAAAGCTAGCTAGGAAATAAAATTAATATTTTTCTGCAGCATTTTCAAGCAACATCCTTTATTAAGATAATCAAATTTGGCACCTTCTGGCCACAGAACTTTGTAGCCATTGTGCAGAAATATGAGCAAAATAAGAGCAATGGGCCACTTCTTCCCTTCCTGCTGAGAGCTTTCAGTTGCATGGAGAACACAGCCATGAACCCAGAGTAAAATAGTTGGGCTACAAACAAAAGAAGCAAAGTGACACATAAACAGCCAACTGTGTTATATAATCGGGGGGCAGGAAGGGTCAGTGATGCAAGGTCTTGTTAGACTGTCAAGGCTTAATTCTTAGGAGACATTTTGAGGAACCGAAGGCTGTAATTTAGTGAGGTGGAAGAACAACGTGCTTCGGATGCATCCAGCAAAATAGCGGCATCATAAAATCGAGCAACACTGCAGAAATTAAAAATTGAACCCTCCGTATTCATACTGCTTAAAAGCAACCCAATAAAACTCTTTAATCTCACACTCACCAACCAGAAGCCTTTCTCAACCATTTCAGATATTTCCCCCAGCTAGTCTAAAATTCAGTTTCCTTATCCTAGGATCCTTTAAAAATCCTCCATTTTATAATTCAAGAGAGATCAAGGTGGTGGAGCCCTCCACAAGCCACAGGAAGAGGGGCTGCTAAGAGGAAGGGAGCAAAGATCACCACCAGGGTCCTGCACTAGTGATCCCACAGGGGCCAGCCCCAGAGGAGAATCCGGTGAAAGCAGAGGGAGCTTTTCCCCCAGAGCCTCACATGGCATTGGCCCTGAGCCTCTCCCTGCATTGGGGTAACTTTGTGTTTACCTGGAAGGTTGGCTGAAACCACTCCACCCTTCACTGATTTTGCAGTAAAGGAAACAGCTCTCACTGTGACAATTCAACAAGAAGCAAATGTTATAGTTCTGATCTATTTCCTAAGTATTGAATTGATGAAACATCTATTCTATGTAGATAGCGAACAGGATACTAAAATTATGGTCCCTCTTATATCATTGTGGTAGGCAGACTGATGGCTCCCAGAGAAGTCCATGCCCTAATCCCTGAAACGTGTGAATATGTTATGTTACACAGTGGATGGGTGTGGTTAAGATTGTAGCTGGAATACACATCAAGAATAAGCTGACCTTAAGGTAAGGAGATTATCCAGGTGTATCCATGTGGACCCAGTGTGATCACAAGGTCCTCTAAGTGTGGAAGAGGGAGGCAAAAGAGTCAATGTCTGACTGATAAGATGGAAGAAAGACTCAACAGGCTATTGCTGGCTCTGAAGACAGAAGAAAGGACCACTAGCCAAGGAATATGGTCTCCTCTAGATACTGGAAAAGGCAAGAAAATGGATTCTTCTTTAGAGTACTCAGAAGGACTGTAGCCCAGTGAGACCTGTGTCAGACTTCTGACCTCCAGAAACTATAACAAAGATTTTGTGTTGTCTTAAGTCACCAAGTTTGTGGTAGTTTGTTACAGCAGCCATAGAAAACCAGTGCAACCATGCTGTTGATTTCCTTCATACCATGTCAGAAATTACCTTGTTCATTTGCTTCTTTATTTTCTTATGGTTTCCCTTTGCACTCAAGAATGCTCCTCCAGGATGGCAAGACCCTGCCTGTGTGTTCACTGCTCATTCTGGGAGCTGGGAACAGAGTTTGGAATACACAGGTGCTCAGTAAGTGCTTCCTGAGTGTAAAGTGAATAATCGTATACATGAATGAGTGACTGGAAATCAAGCTTCTCTCGGGAGCTTCTGCAAGGTATATACATAGGAAATCACCACGAGACAATGAAGGGTAGTAAAGGATCAGAGACCCACAGGGAGAGTAGATCTAAAGAGCACAGGAAAGTTCCAGAAAATATCAATTTCAGTACAATTAAGATTTGAACCTTCTGTGTGCTTGAAAGAGCCCTATGATACAGAAGAATGTAAGACTACAGAAAGAAGTAACTTTTATACAAGAAGAAGCCCAGTGGTGTTCAACCACAGAAAACTGCTAGATTCCTTTTTTAGATTGACTTACCATAGTGCTGTAAATTAGTTTTTATCAGGAGACAATAAAAAAAAATGAAATTAACCTATAGCAATAAAGATAGGGAGAAAACTGGACCTAACAGAAACTGAGTAGAACATTTATTGTGAAGTAAAATCAATATGGCGACAATGTATATCCTGTTAAAGCTTTCACTTGTTTTGCCTGTAAATATTAACAAACAGCTTTCCACATTTGTTACATCACAAAGAAGAAAAATATTACATTTAGAAACTCCCACAAAATTAAAGCCCGGTGTTTTATGTGTTTCTCTTTGTTGCTCATTTTCTGTACTGCTGGTTTGCAGGCAGATGTTTAACCCTATCTTTGTTTGTTTTTTGGTGCTTCATTCACCATCAAATATTCATTAAGCACTTTGCACATATTAGTTTATTTAATGCTACCATGAGGCAGGTGCCACGCATCCCCATTTTTATAGATGAGGAAACTGAGTCTTTGCAGAAGTTAAGTGACTTGCCTGAGGTTGCACCGTGAGTTAGTGGTGGAGTATGGGTTTAAGCTCGGACAGTTTGACACCAACGTCCACTCTCTTAGCTGCCCTTCTCCCCCTCCGTACACCAGACCCTGGGCTGGGTCCTGGAATAGATAGGATGCTCAATAGACCCAGTCCCTCCTGAGGCTTACATTCTTGTAGAAGAGGCATATCGCAAATAAGAATGGGCCAAATGTCTATGGTGACTGGTGCCCTGAAGGAGACACAGAGCATAGGAGTCTGAGAAAGTGAATAAATACCTGGGTGGACTAACTCCTTGGGGAGCACCAGGGGCCAGCCACATTGCAGGTCTCCTACTTACATTCTGTGCCAAGAGCAAAAGAATATTTATATGTGAACATGTCTGCATAAGTGTCTCATATGCAAGCATTAGCTGAGGGGAGGTTGATGACATGTCATCTGAATGATTTTTTTTAATTCCAACAATAAGTTAATTTCTACAATTTTTTTCCTTTCTGCTCTGAATGTGCTTTATCTAGCCCAGCATCTCTCAGCCTCAGCAGTCTTGAATATTTGGGCCAGATAATTCTTTGTTGTGGGGAAAGGGGTGCATTGTAGGATGTTTAGTAACACTGCTGGCCTCCTCTCACTACTAATAACCCTTCCCCGCCCCAAAGTCTGACAGTCAAAAATGCCTCCAGACATTGCTGGATGTCCCCTGGAGAGCAAAATCGGCCTGGGTTGAGAAGCAGTGGTAAGCCACCAATAATTCAAATTCCGCCTCTCCTCGAAGACCAAGGACTTTGCCTAATGCTCCCAACCCATTCTCGTCTCCATCTTGTCAGTGACATGGAGTCTTTGGAGCTCAGCAGTCATATTTCTTAGATTCCCACACACACCCCTCTATGGCCGGCTGCCTCAGGATGGGAAGGAGCGTGTACAGGAAGGAAGATGATCGGCCCTCAGCTCCCCCTTGTCTTGCACAAAGTTTGATTTGGGCTTTGCCCCTCACTCTGCCCCACAAGGTAGAAAAGAAAGGTCAGTGTGGAAATTTCAAGCCATCTAGAGCTCTAGACTCGAGATGCGTCGAGAGCATGGATATGTCGAGAGCATGGATATGAGCAGGGCCTAAGGCAATTCTGAAAGGTGGCCATTCTGAGGAAAGGACCGATCAGATTATGACTTTTGATCTGCTGGGAAAATGTCTCATTACTTTATAGTGACACCTCTTCAGGCCTTAGGACTGAGTCATAAAATGTAAACCTGGGACCATAAGGTGCTGCACTCTTGAGGAGAAAAGGTGAGATGTATGAACGTGAAAGAGCTTTGAGTGGGTAGTCCTGAGACAGGAGGGTCCAAGTTTAGTTCCCATTTGGACCAAAACTTAGAAGCTCCCGACAGTGAGGTGGCAGCATGGAGAATAGTCAGACAATAGAAATTAAAGTGAATTTTAAAGGCCTGCCTGCCCAGCATACATCTGTTCTCATAAGACAGCAGCTCAGCAAAGCAGAAAGACTTTCTGCTTTGAAACCAAGAAAGGCAGAAACCAAGAGCCTATGCTTTGCGTGGGATGTGATGGAGAGGAAGAAACGGAAGCACGAAGCAGCCATCTCTGGATCAACTTCTTAAAAAGCATCGTGATCCTAAGTCTTAACAAATGTCAAAATGGAGCCTTAAATAGCCCCACTGGATTCTACACCCCTGAAGCTCTTCCTAGAGCTTTTGCTTTTTTGCAGTAAAATTACAGCTAAGGTAGATTTTTTTTTAAATGTGTTAAATATTCTATCACAGTCTCATTTTAAACATAATTGTGTGTGTTTAGTTATATTGTTGGTCCCTTTTATTAATTAATCTACAAACAGTTGTGGTGGGCTATTAAATGCTGGTTAGTGTGCCTGGAGATATAAAGATAAATACATATCGTGTTGCTGATTTTAAGGGTCTACTGCCTAGTGGAGAAAAAGACGAGGAAACTAACAATCACAGTGCAGGTTGTTAAGTGTTTCGACAGAACATAGGATAGCATGATAAATGAGGGGCAGCCTCTAACTCAAACATGGAGATCATGGGAAGAGAAGGGGTATCTGGAAAGTTCTTTCTGAGAAGACAAAAATCTAAGAGCAATTAAAAAATATTACTTAATTTAGTTGATTTGAGACTTTAAACAAGTCTATTTTGAGAATTCTTACTACTCCCCACATAAAAGATGAAAGATGGACTATAATCAAGTAGAAAGTTGGAATCATAGAGAAACATAGATCTTTGGTGAGTGTTTGAATAATTGCCACAGCACAGAACAAAAGAATAATAAAATATATGGTTGATTTTTCCTATTAAGAGTATTTGCCAAAACCTAATAAAATACTCTTGATATTTTGCCTCATAAAGTGACTGAAGGGAAATGCCTCTGTGTTTTCCTACATTTAAAGCCACTAAGATATGTTACTGCCAAGATATGCAAATAGTACTGCCTCGACTGGATTTAGGGGTGACAGGTTGAGTCTGGAATGCTTGTTGCTCTCAACATGTAGTTAAAAAGAGCACTGGACTTGGGATCAGAAAACTTTAATGCAAGCCCCACTGTGCCCCTTACTAGCTATGAGATTGTAGGCAAGCTACTTCACCTTTCTGAGCCTCAGTGATCTCCTGCGTAAGATGGGGCTTCACAGAATGACTGAGAAGGTTAGATTATTTTTATGCATTCTGTTGCTTTACTTAAGTAGCCATTGAGTGAATGGATCTCCTACAACAATACAAGATCATACTTAAACATCATTGCAAAACATGTGACAAGGGGTAAATGGAAGACTCCTGCTCTCTTCCTACCTCCACTCCACCCCAATCTGTTCTTACCATGACCAGAGTGCTGTTTATGAAACACAGATTGATCATGCCCCTCTCCTAAGTGGTACCCCTCAGTGCCTCCTAATCACTGTCCAGGGGAAACTCCACACCTTTTGTGCAAAGGTCCCTTCTGTTTTGGGGACGATCTGTGCCCACCTCTCTGGATGATCTCTTGTGCCCCCTAGCACACCCTATGTGTGCTCAGCCAGGCTATATGGGCCACTCTTCTCTTCATGTCTTTGCACACACTGCCCCCTCATATTGGAATGCCCTTGCTCCCAGTTCTTCACCCCCAAAGTACTTCCAGCTAGCTCCTCAGCATTCAGCGCAAGTCATAAGACCATCCTGTGTGTTTTCCCTATGTGCCAGGATCTATTTCCCCAGGAAACTTCTCTCCCTGAATGGCCATTGTCCGTGGGCCTGCCTCTCTCTCTTGTTGACTCAGACTCCTCGAGGGCAGGATCTAGGAGTCATTGCATTTGCCTTTGCCTCCCACGGTGCCTGGAACAGTGTAGGTCCTCAGTCAGTTTTGTTGTTAGAGTGAATCCATCTGTCACTGTGATAGACTATATGTTTGTGTTCCCCCCAAATTCATATTTTGAAATCTAGCCCAAAAGGCTATGGTAGTAAGAGGTGGAACCCTTGGGGGATGATAAGGTTATGAGAGTGGAGCCCCCATGAATGGGATTAGTGCCCTTATAAAAGAGACCCCAGAGAGCTCTCTCACTCTCTGCCTCATGAGGCCCCGTAAGAAGAAGCCTGGCTATGAACCAGAAACTGGGTCCTCCACAGCAACATAAATCTGCTGGCGCCTTGATCTTGGACTTCCATACTCTAAAACTGTGAGAAATAAGTGTTTGTTGTTTAAGCCTCCCAGTGCATGATAGTTTGGTATTTTTATTAAAGGAACCCAAATGGGGGTGCCTGGGTGGCTCAATCAGTTAAGCATCTGACTTGGTTTCAGCTCAGGTTGTCATATCATAGGTCGTGAGATGGAGCCCCGCCTCAGGATCCACACTCAGTGGGGGGAGGGGGGTCTGCTTGAAGATTCTCTCCCTCTGCCCCTCCCCCTTCTCTCTCTTTGGAATAAATAAATAAATAAATCTTTAAAAAAAAAAAAAAGGAGCCCAAATGGACTAAGACAATCACTGACGTTAATTGACTAATATACATACCAAGTGATTAAGCATAAAACAAAAGAAGTACTATTTATATTGCCAGAATGCAAATTCTTCATTCTTCAGAAACTTCCACCCCAAAATGGAACAAGGTATCAGTTACCTGTAAATCTGCTACCCATGATTTCACTAAGTAGTGTTTTTTTGTTTTTGTTTTTGTTTTTTATTTGACAGAGAGAGGCACAGCGAGAGAGGGAACACAAGCAGGGGGAGTGGGAGAGGGAGAAGCAGGCTTCCTGCTGAGCAGGGAGGCTGATGCGGGGCTCGATCCCAGGACCCTGGGATCATGACCTGAGCTGAAGGCAGATGCTTAATGACTGAACCACCCAGGCACCCCACGTAGTGTTTTGTAGCCAAGAATGCTACCTGCTAACTCAGTGCACTCTCTTTTCTCCAAAATAATGGACTTATTTTTAGCTGGGCACATGGCAACCAAAGAAAATCTTTTTTAAATATCTTCATTTCCCAGTCTTCTTTGCAGCTAGATAGGGCAAACGGCTAAGTTCTGCCAAATGCAATGTAAATGGAAGTGTTTAGTGGGACTTCAGGAAGTCTATTTAATCAGGGCTCATCAGGAGCCCCCCCCACCCCCCATCTTTACCCTTCTACTTTTCCTCTTTCTTCTAGCGTGTATCTTAGCAATGGTAACAGGAGTCTCAGAAGCCATTCTGGACCCTGTGGTGGTCTTGATGAGGAAAGCCGTGTGTAAGGATGTCAAAGCAGAAAGACAGGAGTCCCTTCTCTGATGACACCATTAACTCCTGTGTCACTGGCCTCTGGGCTTATTTATGTGAGAGCTACACTGACACTCGAAGGCAGCAGTTAACAACTTACAAACTTATAAGTTACAAACAAACGAGTCACCAACTTTTGTAGCGAAGAGCCAGCTAATAAACCTTTCCAGCTCTAATAAACCTTTCAGCCCATATCATCTCTGGGGCAAATGCTCTGCTCTGCTGTTGTTTGCAGAGGCAGCCACAGACCACACCTGAGCTCGAGTGACTATGTTCAAATACAAGTTCAATATGCAAAAGGAGGCGGCAGGCTGGGTGGAGTCCAGGGGTTGCCACCTGTTGATCCCTGCTCTAAGGCACTGAGATGTCGAGTCTTTGTGACATGTGTAGCCAAACCTAACCCTAATTAATGCATCTTGTTTGGTGAGGTGAACCTTCTGATTTGGAAGAGAGAAATTATCAAGGTTCCTGTTTCATTTTTGAACATTTTTTTCTTTCAGGAGGCTGTTTCTCCCTTACTTTATCCTGATTGAATTTTACAAAGTTCTGACATTTCTGTTTCCAGACTCTTTTGATTATGAAGACCAAGTGAATCAGATCCAGGGCTTTTCTAGGTTTCCCTCCGTTCTATTATGTTCAGTTTGGACGATTCCAGCAGAATATAAATGGGACAGTGGTCAGGTGTGTGGACAAGGAGAATGAGGACAAAAAACAAGGCCTATGAGAACTGAATGAAGAACACCATGCTGAGAGCTCCCAAAATGTGTTTGAATTATATGATAAAACTTCCAGGCGGACTGGATGATGCCTTATTGTAGTGTGTTACCAGGGAGATTTTACACGCTGCACTGATGTTTAGCAGCAGGGCACGAGCTGGTCTTGAAGATTCTTTTCAGCAAAGACTTTGCCTGATGCTCTTAGGATTTCATGGCTTTTCTGGTTCAGCTCATCCTGTAAAAGCAGAACAATATAGTACAGACAGGGAATGGCAAATTGATTTCCCATTTTCTGCAAACTCCAGCTGATGGGTAGTAGCTATCTGGAGCTCTGTGTTGAGAAGGATTCTGTGGCTGCATTGTGGTTTTAACAGCAGTGTCCTCCCCAGGTGCCTGGGCGCAGGAGAGGAGTCTCAGGCAGGTCCCTGCTGTTGGCATAAACTCAAGGATCATGAAAGCTAGAAGGAAGCCATATTTTAACCAGGCTCTAACCTGGTTCTTCATTTTCCAGAGGGCATTATTAAGGCTCAGAAAAATAAAATGCAGGGTTACACAAGCTAGTGAGTGGTAAAATCACAATTAGGTCAATGGATTTTTTTCATTACACTTACTACACACACACACACACACACACACACACACACATATATATAAGATCTTTTTACACTTTTCACTACTTTTCATAATTTATTTCTAACATAGAACTTGAACCAGTTTGTTAGTGATATCTTGTTTGGTTTTCACAACCAACGCTTCTAGAGTTCTTGTTCCTGGTATTTTATGAGCCTGATCCTACAGACTCCATTTAGTTCTATGAGCCCCTGGTGCCCTTCCAAAAATTGTGTGTGTGGGGGGGGGGGTGGTTGTTGCTGGGTTAATTATGATCAGATCAGTTTCTATTGCCTGCAATCAAGAACCATGGTTGATATGGAAATTGATTCTGGGAGTGGGTTTCAGGAAACAGACTCTCAGGGAAATATAAAGAAATCGGGAATTGATTCTCTAACCTATATTAGGTAGCGGGCAAAGTCCTATTTAATATCCAGATTGTGCTTCTAACAGTTCATGGCACCCAGTGGTGAATGACTTAATTAAATGCATGTGTTCATCTATAGCATCAACTGCTCATGGAAGGAGGGCAAGGTTTTGGATTACCCCCGCCATAGAAGAGGGGAAAAGATATGAGAGATTCAAGGCCCCTAAGGTGAGAAATAGAATGAGGAGCTCAAAACCACACATGCCTGGTCAAGGTACAAGAAAAATTCAAGAACTTTCAATGGTCATGTAAAAAAGCTCTTTAATGTGGCCACAAAATAGAGCTATTTTAGTAAAAAAATTAAATCCTGCAAAGTTTAATCCTGTGGGATTTTTGTTTGTTTGATTTTAGAGAAAGAGAGAGAGCAAGGGGAGGAGGGGCAGAAGAAGAGGGAAATAATCTTAAGCAGACTTCCAGCACGGAGCCCGAAGTGAGGTTTCATCTTACGACCCTGAGATCATGATCTGAGCCGAAATCAAGAGTTGGATGCATAACCAGCTGAGCCACACAGGTGCCCCAATCCTGTGGCATTTTAAATCATAATGTTAGTTGAATGCACAGTGTCTTCAGGTGTCCTGGAAAGAGCAGGGCCTAGGGAATTGGAGCAGTTAATTTGGGGAACTCAGAATACCTAGAAATTCCTGCCCCCATGGGCCTCCCTTGCCCTTGGGCATGGCTTCGCCTCCTTGCTGAAGAGGTTATGCTGCTTCCTTACCTGCAGGAAGTTCCTTGCCAGGAACAGCTACTTTTCCTGTCTTGGTTAGGACCCCAGAATCTTACCCATTCTTCAAGTCCAAACCTTTGGGGTGAATTTCAGCCTATCGTTTTTAGGTAGCAGCATTTCCTAAACTCCTACTTCAGAGTAAACTTCTTTGAGATTCTGATGGTCTCCATGAGTGAGGTTCAATAAATCTCTGGTTTAGCATCCTCATAGTTTTTCTACTAAAATAAAATAGTTTATAAATTTAACAAGCCCTTAGTCCTAATCAATTACTAAAGACATACAACAAAAAGCAATTTTTAAATAAATAAAAATTCTTAAGTATACCTGGTACTTTCCTCATTAATCTTCATCTTTATTCAATCACTGCTTTATTTTTCTCTGATTCTCTTCTCTTTTTTATTGTTCTTTATTTTAAAGGTAATATAACCAACATTACAGAAAAATAAAGATAAAACGTGAGCCATGATTCCATCATTATTACCCTTTTGGTTTATTTCCTTCAGGGCTTTTTCATTTGCTTTTTCCCCCTAAACATTATGGTAAATATAATGTTTGTGTACAGCTTTTTAAATTTAATATATTGCACACGTTTTAATCTCTTAGTGTCTCTACGATCTCCTTTCTAATAGTTGCATAATATTGGAAAGAGTATAGGCATTAAGCTGTGATTATGAATTATTGAGGGAAGGAACTCTCTTTTATTCTACCCAGCTACTGGTAGATATTCAATTACCATTTGCTGAATTGAAATTCTTTGCCCATTTTAACTTTGTCACATTTTAAACAGTATTCCAACAAACATCTTCATGGATATAGCTTTTCACGTATTTTTATGTAAGATGGATTCTCACAAGTGAGATTGCTGGTCATGTGGTAGGACCATGTTTATAGATGCATTGCCAAATTGCTTTCTTCCTGAAAGGGTTGTATCACTTTACACTGCT
This sequence comes from Neomonachus schauinslandi, assembly GCF_002201575.2. Lineage (NCBI taxonomy): Eukaryota > Metazoa > Chordata > Mammalia > Carnivora > Phocidae > Neomonachus > Neomonachus schauinslandi. The sequence goes on along the minus strand of NC_058410.1, from coordinate 22,451,615 downwards.
CTCCTGCAATGCATGAGGTCACCAGCCTCACTACACCCTTGTTAGCACTCATGCACTAGGAGGAAGTCCAGCATCTCATTGTGATTTTAGTGTGTATGTTTCCTCATTTGTGTGTTTACTAATTGCGTTTTCTCATTTCTGAATTTACTTATTTTTCCTTAGCAATTTGAATGGAAGTCTATAGAGAATGAAGATAGTAACTAACACTTACTGTTAGTATTGTCCTCATTCCTCATTTGGGTCTTCCCCTCCCCCCCCCCCCCCCCACCATCTAGCTGTAGGATTTTTTGGAACACCTTTACTCTCCTTTGAAGAGAAAACTTGTTAGCCTTCTTCTGAGAGCACCTTGAGCTCTGAAGATTTGGGACCTTGTGAAAAAGCTCCTTGCTTAGCTGCCAGCATTAACTGACCAAAAGAGGACAACTTATCTGTTAACTATCGTCAGCTCATCCGGGAAACACTGTAAATTATCTCATCCTTCGTGGCAGCAGGGCTTCAATGGTCTAAAGTAGAAAAAAAGGATCATATGCTCCCCATTGTTACTATCCTTTTCCAACTAGGTAATTTGCCTCCATTTGACTGACTCTCCTGCCCAGCTTCTTGTCCCTGAAGCATGTGTTGGACATATGTCTTTACATACCTTTGTAGATTTCTGTCTTCTTCTAAACCTGCTTCTAATGTTCTAAAGTAGCCAAGTGGCCCCCGTTCTCCACCAGAACTTGAGTCTAAATAGAACATGGGCTGTTCCCACTATCAAAGGTAGTGATTCCTAAAATTGGGCGTCCTTGTTCAATCTCAACATTGTGCAAATCGTGTCTTTTGTCATTTTCCTAAACCTCTGCTACTTTCTGACCCCTGACTCCATAGTTCACTTTAGTTAACTACACCAATTTTCTAGCAAACTACACTGAATCGGTGTAGGTCACCAATTTTCAGCTTTAGTTTTCCCTTAGAGAGAAAAGACTAATTCAACTTTTAAAAACTCTTTTCAGAAATGTCTGCCTTAATCCTGTTCCCTCAGAATTTCCTCCTAGACTCTAACTGAAACATCTTTTCTTTCTGAGGAAACCTCTGTGAGCTGTAAGAGCCTGAAAATAGGACCTGTATTTGTTGTTCAAAATTAATTAAATAGAAGTGGTATTTTCCAAAGCATCAGAACCCAGATATACATTTTTATTAAAGGGAATTGGTTCACATGAAGTTGAACAGAAATTCCATACCTATAAAGATGGGTATAGGTATTTTATTTAGTAAAACATATGGAGAAATTATAGGTCCTAGTCCCAGCTAGACACACACCAGCTAAATGACCTTGAGTGTGTCATTTAACCCCTTTGAGGCTCAGTTTCCTTACCTATAAAACTGGAGTCAGCTGATGATTTTCAAACTGTAGGGTGGTTTTTAGCAAAACAACTCTGTTTACAAGTGAAAAATAGAAAATAAAGCAGATACTTGTAGAATTCTTCTGGTTGAAGTAATAGCAGGAGGCCTAGGGTCCCATCCTCTTAACAGCCCCAACCTCCCATTTCACAGGGCTTCGGAGGCTGCTCCAAGGAGCCTTCAGATTACCCGTTATCGTGATGTGATCATTGACCTGTGGACAGACCAAGGTCTTTTCCAGATCTGAAATTCTGTACTTTCTGGTGGCTCAAATTTAGATCTTGCGAGCATTGGATTAGGTGTTAGCAGAGTGGCAGGATTAGCAGAATGGGGAGGTCCAGGCACTTTGGAGTGTCCAAGAATGGAGAAGGGATGCTTCTATTGGCCCTGACTACTCAAGGTCATGATATGTCATGGAACTTTTTTAGTAGGAATAATGTGAGTGCTTCCTGTGTGCCATGAACTGCAGGGCAGATCATCCTGCATTTCCGCCTTTAATCCTCACCACCAAACTCATCTGCAACTACTCACCCCGACCCACTCCAGACACACAAGTCTAGCTCGGTGGGGTCATAGGTCCTCTTCTCTTATTTTAGGCTCCAATGTGTATATCACGGTTCTAGGAGAAGTCTTCTTCAGCCATTGTAACTAAAGATATCCTGGATATTCTGTCTTATTTAATTCACAACATTTATTACTACCTGCATAAGTATTTAATCAGCTTGTTAGTTTGTTATATTTATCTTGTATAGTTTCTGACTCTCTCCACACATACTGAAATGTGAACCCGATGGAGAATAGACATCTTGTCTATCTTGTTCATCACCAAATCCCCAACATGTAGGAAAGTGCCTGGCCCACAGTAGATGCCTTAGCACAACACACCACCTCCCATGCAGTAGAATCCTCAGATTCTGTGTCCTAAGCACTTTACATTGACTATGCATCTAATCCATCACATCACCGAGGAAGATAGAAAACCATAAGGTAGGAAATGGAAATTAAGGATGAAATGAAGTAACTAATGTTACTTCAAATGAATAAATGAAGAGGTACTTATTGTAATGTTTGTTGTACAGATGAGGAAACTGGTGAAGATTACCAGCTCTAAGTGACATAACTGGTAAATGATAGAACCTTCCTTCAAATTCAAGTTTGACTGAAGAGAACTTTATTGGACCTCTCTTGGTGGAGCCGTTTCAACACTAATAAGTGCCCAGATCTACCTGATGGAATGCTACCAAGATAATGATTACAACAATAATGAAAATTAGGATGCCGATAATTGCACACCATCTGCATGTTCCCAGGGCTTCTCCTTGGTCACCTACAGAGCACACACCACCTCCACTGGTGGCACATTCATTGTTGGATCATCTAATTTTTAAAATGTGTTCTCTTGAGCCCAAATCTACCTTCATGAGTCTTCCACTCAGTGATCCTAGTCTATCCCTCTGTAACGAAACAGAACGAATCCTTTCTGGCCTCCAGGCAGCAGAAGTAGTGAGCAGCAGCAGGGTGGACTCTGTCAGGATTTCTGGACTTCCCCAGTTTCTTACCAGTATGCCAGGACCTGGTAAGTCACACATTTCCCAAGTGGGCAATTTGCAAGGCAGCTTGACTATCTCGGGTAATGTAATGAATAGTACCGCTGTTGTTTCATCTTAATTAGTGGTGATATTCTTTTCCTTCACTAGTAGATCCGTGCATTCTGATTAAGGAAATTGGGTCCTCACTATTGGCTTGGAATGATCCATTTTGCTTTTGCAAACTGTCTTCCTATGAAAGACATCTTCATACTGTATTCACTTTCCCCTCTAACTTGGGTGTGATAAAGGCTGACGAGGAGAAGACTAGTAAACCCTCTGAGCTCCTTGAAACCAAGGCCCAGCACAAACCTGTTTAATGCCGTTCTTTTGTGGTCTCTGGCTTTAGCTTTTGGCCTTGGAGGGCACTTTCGTCCACATTACACTGTGGTCTCTGTGGTCTCTGCTGGTGGCAACTGGTTCCCAAGGATATTACCTGTGTTTGAATCTAATATGGCTCATAACTTTTATCTAGATCCAGTTTCTTTGGTCTGTTCCACCTGAAGAAATAGAGAAAAAAGTGATAACAGCTAGTATTTAATATGCTCTGTGATCCAAGAACTGTTGTCAACCCTTTACTTGTATTATCGCATTTAATAGATAATAGCATATCCTGGGAAAACGGCACAGGCCTTGTGAATGCTTCACATTAGTTACTTCATTTCATCCTTAATTTCCATTTCCTACCTTATGGTTTTCTATCTTCCTCGGTGATGTGATGGATTAGATGCATAGTCAATGTAAAGTGCTTAGGACAGTGCCTGGCATAGAGTTAGCACTCAAGAAATGTCATTACCATATTTCTTTCTTAGTACTGAAGAGACTCAGTATTTTTGGATCTAGACTCACAGTGAAGCATGCATTTTTCTGGCTTAAATCAACACACTATACTATAGTAGGACAATAAGATCCGACAGAGCAGCAACCTGCTGCGGGGCAAGAGATCTGTGGTCAGGTATGAGCTCTGCCATTGAATAGATTGAACACCCAGCAAGTTCCTAGGCTCCCGAGAGCCACAGATTCCTCCTCCATATGTGAGATATGCAAACCAAATGATCTCCAAGACCCGCTGGCCCCTCTAAGTCTTCCCCACATGTTTCTTTGTCAAAATATGGGGCTTAGCTTTCTCACCATAATGAGGCTTGTGCCTGGACCATCGCCGCCCACCCATCCCATGAAAGACCCAAATCACTATAATGGAAGATGATTCAGGAAATGCGGAGCAAGGAAGATGCGAAAAGTGCCCTCCAGGAACTACACTATTGGTAGGATTTGTTTTTTGTCTGTTTTTAAAATGGGTCTCTGAGGATTCTACTGCATGGGAGGTGGTGTGTTGTGCTAAGAAAAGTGCTGGCCCAGGAGCTAAGAGCCTTTGAGCCTCATCCCAGCCCCAGCTCTACCACTGTCTGGTCTGCAGGCAAACGACTCACCTTCCTAGGGCCTTCCTTGTTTTAATTGTCAAAAAGGGATTGATAAAAATTTCTTCCAATTCTAAAACTCTTTGCCGCTACTTTCTTTATGTGAGAACAATACTCAGATGAAATCCTATGGACAGAAAAGCATTTTTTTCTTTTCTTTCTTTTCTCTTTGCCAAGTGTAATGAGAGTTGGTGTGGAAAAAAAAAAATGTGCTGTGAAAAGGTTCATTCAGCCTTTTCTTAATAGATCGAGTGGTTGGTATTTCTGCTGGCTTCTGAAATACATTACAAATCACAATCTGGAAAAAGTTCCAAAGCAGCTCCAAGCTTTCCTGCTGAATTTGGATACATCTTTAGGTCTTACTCTGCAGCTCATCCTTAACAACTGACAAAATATTTACTTTGCTCGGTACAGAAAAGGGTAACATTTTCCAAAATATTAAACTAGGTTGGATTCAGAACACAGACAATGAGGCAAAAAGTTGGACCTCTTTTCCAAGCCATGTCGTTGAATCATTTTCCAGAGTGCCATGAGAAACAGGGCCTTAGTGGATGTTTATGCTCCACAGTAATTCTGAAAAAGGCAGAAGCCAGCCAGCCCCTGCCTACCATGCCCACCGGTGTGTAGAACAGAGGTTCTCGAAGTGTGGTCCCCAGACCTGGATCCTCAGCATTGCTAGGGAACTAGTTGAATATACAAACTCTCACAACCCATCCCAGACCTACGGACAGAAACTCCTGAGAGGTGGCCCTGCAATCTGGGTTGTCATGAGTCCTCCAGTAAAGAAGTCCAAGTAGATGTAACACTGGTAAAAGTTTGAGAACCACTGGTGTAGGCCCATGAAGGTTATAGGCACTTATTACCTTTCAGTTGAAAGTGTGAAGCAATGAAGAGACTAGTTAACTTTTTCTTGTAAATAAATTAAATTGTTTTTCTAATGTAAATAAGCTGGTAAGTAAATTTGAAACGAGCATATTGCTTTTTGAAATGCTCTCCACCTTCCCTCCCCCAGCTTCCTCTACCCTATGCCCCAAGCCCACCCTCACCTCCATGCTCCTGGCAATGGTGTCTGAGTTATTTGGCCATTGTTGAGGTCAGCAAAAATGCAATTTGTTTTAACATACTTGCACGTAGCTAGTGATTCTGATAAAGACTAATTGTACTTTTAAAAAATTCTCATTTGAGGGCTCTCCTAGGGGGAAAAAAGGAGACAAAAATTGAATGACTATAATTTATAATTTTCTGTTCTATTAATTAGTCTTATCATTAACAAAATAACTATTTTTATAAATAAATAAATGGTGATTTTTGAAAAAATTAAATACTGGAAATTACTCTAGTTACCAGCTTTAATTAAAAAATAGACTACTGTTATAAAAAAAAAGAAATAGACTCCTGTTTATATGCCTATATTGTTTCTATCCAAAATTGCAAATAATTTCTGGGAGGAATGAAAATCATCATCACAAACGCCTCCCGCCACTCTGTCACGTCTCACACCCGCCCCCTCACTCATGCATGTGACCTGCCCAGCCACTGCAAGCATCTGAGCTCTGGCCTTTGTCCTGCAGTCTCTGGCTTGGCCACATCCTTCAGTCCCAGGGTCCCACATCTGTTGGTTTGGAAGGCTCACAAATCTGTAGCTAGGGTGATTTTGCTCCCAAGTTCCAGCCAATATCTCCAACTTCTTCTATATCTTTCCATCACCTTGAAGATCTTACAGACCACACATGCCAACCAGAACATAGCCTAACTTGATTCTCTCTGACATTCCTGTTTCTTTTAATGAACCTCCCCCTCTCTGTGCCCACCACAAGCTGTCGTAAATTGGGGGAGGAAACCAGGTATAGTAGAAATTTCATGGGTTTCAGAATGTATAGATTTGGATTCAAATCCAGGCTCTGCCACCTACTGGCCATGTGCCATGAGATGACTCCTCAAATGTTCAGCTTCTTCAGGTGTAAACTGGAGGATTGTATTGAGGAAGCAAAGAGGAAAAGTATACAAAAATAGGATTGTGTAATGTATTGTCCAAACCAGAACACACTGAGATGGATAGAAGCCATTGTTAATAATTATCTCATGATCAAAGAAAAGAAAAGAGCATAGACAGAAAAAGACATGTGTTCATCCTATATATTTAGTGTTCTGAGTAGCATGTAGTATGTCCTCAATAAATACTAGTCCTCTTTCCCTTTCTTCTAGCCATTCTGATGTTTGCCTTCAGTGTTTTCTGCATCTGCCCTTCATTTGCATTCCTCCTGTCCCCAAAGCTGTCCTTAGTCTGTCACTTGGGGGTTAGTAATGTTCTCTTGGTTGAGCTCCTTGCCTTCCATTTCTCCCCTCTAATATATCCTGTGTGCTCTTGTCAGATTAATCTTCTGAAACTCCATCTCTTAAACCATTCTCCGCCTCAAGAACCTTTCATGACTTCTTATTGCCCACCTAATGAACTTAAAATTCTCCAGCATGGAGTATGAAGTCTTCCTGTATGGGGTCCAATCTGTTTTTTCAGACTTATTTCCAAGTATTGTCCTTTCTGTATAGCAAGTTCTTGACAAACTCCCCCATTTCCCCATTTCCCTGTCTTCCCTTGTGCCTTTGCTTATGCACTCTCACTTGACCCTTACATCCTTCCTTTCTGACTCCACTGTTGAAATCCCCTTTGTCCTTCTTGCTGATGTGCAACATCTTCGAAAAGGCCATCCCCGATCTGCCCAGTGAAAAGCTTTCCCTTTGCCCCCTGAACTCTACTCACAATGTCGCATGCACATCCTATAGCACGGCGGGGTGGGGGGGGGTGTGTGTGCTCTGTTTTGTATTGTGGTTAATCAGCTTTGTGTTTTAGACATCCCACAAGTAGGAGGAAGAAAGGTGAGAGGAAGCAGCAGGTACACCTGGTTTATGCTTCTGCCTCAGATAATTTGTTCATAAGAGGAACTCAGTAAATGTTTATGGAATGAATGAATGAAAGTCACTTTTGCCCTGCCAATAATTAAATACCACCATAGCTTCCTCAATTAGGCAAAAGTTCCTAAAAATATATGGCAATGATATTCATTTATTTTGCTTCTTTTAAAGAACTGGGAGATTAAAAGAATCAAATCAGTGTTCGTAAATGTCTGAAACTATGCACAACTTTCCCCTGACTCTTCACATTGATTTGCTTAGCCTGATTTGCCCAAAAGGACAAGATAATTTGATAATTTTTTTAAAAATTGTTGGCCAAGGAAGCAAATTTGACACATGCCTACAGTGAAAGTCAGGCATCTGTTACAACTCAGGCACTGGAAAATAATTATGGTCCGTCCTCTTGACTGCCTCTCTCCAAACTCTGAAATTTGTCTCTCTTTTTCCTTGCTTCTGTCCCAACTTGAGAAGCAATTTGTATGTGTTCTAGGGTAATGTGGCTCTACTATCCCTTTTGGTATATTTGTTTGTGTAACTGTTTTATAGTCAATAAGACATACAAATTCTTTTAAGAGAACATCTGTGCTCAGAATCTGTTTAAGAGGAAGCTCCTTGTTTGCAAAGAGATCATTTGAAATGATGGTAACAGAGGAACTCAGTCATAATTTTCTGACTTCTGTTTTGGTATTTATCCACTTGTTTCACTTTCAGAAGTGCTCTGGCAGAGTGAAAAAAGTCACACCTGTACAATCTTACCTTAAAATGACAGATTTTGGGCTTATTCTCTATAACTTTTTAATTCAAGAGATCATTTTCTTTACATTAAATAATTGCTCAAATAATTCTATCAACTGCTGTGAATATGTTTAAGACTTTTTTCTCAGTATGAGTTTTCAAAAATGAAAAGGTAGGCAGTTAACTTTTGTTGAATTTGAAATGTGTGGGCCTCAGAATTTGCATAATTTTACGACAATTATGTAGAAACTACTCAACTTAGGTGACCATTAAAAAAATTAATGGAATTACAGAAAGGTAGTGATTTCACATTCCCTCTCTAGGAACTTAAGATATCAGGGCAAGCCACCAAGCATCCTATTTCTAGAAATAACCTAACCTAAAGAAAGATCATTAACTGTCTGAATTTCTGTCACTGAGTTACCATTCTTGAGCAAAGATAATGGACTTCTCAGGGGGGGGGGGGGGGGGGCGGGGGGAGTCGTCCCAGAACACAAGACTCTTACCTCTAGCCAGTTAGTCAGCCTGTCAATAAATGCTTCTTCAGGGCCTGCTGTATTCTAGGCACTGGGCTAAGTGGGGCTGGGGACAGTGGTGGCCACAGCAGGGACTGTGTGTGTAGCAGGCATCATGACTGCCATGTCTAGTGCACTATGGCATGAGCGAGGGTCCTGACGGCCAAACTGGGAGAGTATATGGAAAGGCAGAAGCATCAAACAGCCATAGGCCACCACGAAGGAGGGAAGAGCTGAGGAACAGTAAAGAGAATCTAAGCAGCCACTTTGGGGATCCAAACCTCCTTGACTTACACAGATGAGAGAGACTCAGGGGGTTTGGGACTCAGGGGACTGTTGGAAGCTCAAAACCAAGAAAGAAATGTGTGTCACCAAAGTGATGGGTGTGGTCTGAAGAGCAGAGAAAACTAAGGTAACCTTCATCTGCCTCTTTGTGTAGGTGTGGAGCTAGCTAGTTTTGAAAAATGTGTTCTTTCCATTTTCAAGATGTCAAGTGTAAAACGCCAACTCACTCTCAATTTAAGAGTTCAATTCTTATTCCCGGGAAAAGGCAAAAGTTGCTTTTGTGACCACATGAGACATCGCCTTGAAAGATGCCTGGCCAAGATCTTTTTGGCAGTGTTGGGTCGTACCAACACCATGGTAGAAACCCAGATTGGGGGCCAATAGGAGCTGTGATTTTCTTAGCCAGAAGAAGTAGAATATGGCTCTCAGTGGGTCCTGTGCCTCCAGCAGAGGGGAGGCCGGACTCCAGGAATGCCTTCAGACTTGGTGGTAAGACACTGTGAGGAAAGCAGCTCTGTTTCCTGCAATATGAACAAAACACATTAAACTATTTGTACTCACTACAGTCACATGGGAAGACTTTTCCCTGCAAAAAGCAATTAGTCTGAAGAAACTCAAGTTATAACTGTGACGCTGACACCAGCTTATTGTGTAATTGAGTTCCCCTTGCTTAGCTTCCTGGTTTCTCTTTCTGCGAAAGAAGCATTCTACAGCTAATATTACCCAAGTTGGGAATCCCAGCAAAGCCTTCCCACCACCCTGTTGTCAACTCTCTTCCATCTTCTCTGGGGTTCTATTACAAACAGATAAATGTAGCTTGTTCATAATTGGAAAAAAAGACATTTTATCATGTAATGATGTCACTGATCACATGTCTTAAATGGGTTACGCCCCATGACCTTGCCAACTCATCATTCTTATTTCAGCAGATGACACCATCCCCACAACCACCCTCCACAGAAAATGATCAGGCCAATGCCATTTAATTGGGGCTTTTTTTCTTGATTCTCTTGTAATAATTTTATTATTTGGATGCTTCTGGTATTTAGACTTCCAGGAAAATGATCTCTGACCATAGCCAAGGAAGACTTTTACTGGTTCATATGGCACTTTTTCACGTGCAGCCTGCCCTATTTACAAAGTCTCGTCATTCAGAGGCAGGAAATGATATCACATCAAACTCCACATGGCACTTCATGATCTTAGTGTCTCTTTTATTTAAAGGTAATTAAAAATGTGGTTCCAAGTTCACATCAACTTCTCTTAACTTACTATTGTCTAGAGTTACCGTCCCATCACCTTCCTTCCTTTCCCTCAGGTTAGGAGGAGATCGGCTTCTGGAAGTCTAAAATGTCAACCTCATTATGTCACTTCCAAGTTTAAAATCCTTTAATGGATTCCTAATGTCCATTGCAGTTTCCCAGTGGATGGTATGGATATTCCTAGTGGAATTTATTTTATATTTATTATATATTATATATATTTATTTTACTTATATATTTACATAAGTAAAATATTCACTGTTTATTAGGAAAATATATATTTATTTTACGGTTTATTAGGAAAAATATAAACATATATATGTTGAAAGATAACCTGAATCATATTAAAATTTTAAGAGTTTAATTGAGCAAACATCAACCTGAACCAGAAGTGGTTAGCAACACTCTACAAATAAGAGCTGGGGCAACACTTTTATAGAGAGGACATGGAAGCAAAACAAGATTATTTGGCTATAGCGTAAGGAGTTACTTTATTTGGGAAAGCCTCTCTGACTGTTTATAATTGTTTGTCCTTAGGTTTCAATTTCTTAATCTTGAGACATTTATAGGCTTGGGTTTTGGTTTGCTTATATAAGCTGATAAGGCATTAGAACCAACTCAATCTAATGGCCTCCTTGTTTAATTAATTTAACGTAGATTAAAGTAAAGCTATAATATGTAACATGCTACATCTTAATTATTACATATTAGGACTATATTACACATTAATAAGAATAGTATACAATCATATTATTGTATTTTAATAATAATATGTATATATCAAACCATTGATATTACTGCTTAAGATGAAAAGTAACGTAATTCAGTCAATATAGACTCCATTTAAAAAATACTAAGTAATAGTCCCGGTTGCTCTTGGATGTGGCAAAGCTCATAGAGATGGTAGGAACTGGCTAAAATTTGAAGAATGTTGGCCAACTGGAAAAAGTTTGACGCTTCAGTATGTCTCCAGCTGTGTGTCTCCACACCCTTTATTTCAGCCACTCAGAACTATTTGTTGTTTCTTGAATATGGAGTTAACTGTCACACCTCCCATTCTCGGGTTCTAATATTGCACGACTTGGGGAAAGTCACTTAAACTCTTCGGGCCTTAGTTTTCTTGTCTGAAAAAAGAATATAAATAAGTGGCCTGATGCTGACAGAGGTTTTTGAAGTAAGTGACTGGATATGCTAGTACTTTGTAAACTGCAGTGTATTATACAAATATAAAGGATTTTATTTTAGCTTTATATCTCCTACAGTGCATAGCAAGTACTCATTAAATATGTGTTAGGGAATAAATGAGTGCATACCACCGATGTTCAAGTTTGAAATGGCATTTATTTAATTAAACAAGCATTCATGGGATGGTAGTACTTCATGCAGAAATAATAGGGAAAGGGTGTTTACCCTCAAGGAGTCAATCTAAGGGAGAAGACTAGCACCTCCTCCTGCAGGTGACGGCAGTATGTGTATTATGTTAATGTGTTTATAGTAGAGAGATGAGGAGCATGAAGTCAACTAGACAAGCTTCCCCAGGAGAAGTGATGCTGAAGCTGAGGCTTAATAGGATGAGGAATAGCTCTCTTGGTAGATGAAGCGAAAAGAGGCCTCCTGCTGAGGGAGCATGGGCAGAACTGTAGACCAGTGCTGCCCAGTGGAAACATCACACAAACCACGAATGGGAGCCAGATGAAACAAAAGAAGCAGGTGAATCGGTTGTAATGGCATATTTTATTTAATTCAACAATCCTGAGTATTATCATTGAAAAGCTAACCAACATTTTGAGCTCATAACTAATGAGATACTTTGCATTTTTTATTTTGTACCAAGTCTTCGAGATCTGGTGTTTATTTACACTGACAGCATGCGTTAATTCGAACTATTACATTCCAAGTGCTCAATAGCCGCCTGGGTCTAGTAGCTACTGTATTTGACAGCACAGGCATAAACGACAGAGGAAAAGTCTGGAATACTAAATAACCGGAGTTCTTTGATGTGCCCAGAGCACAGGCTGTATGTGAACGGCTGGTGGGAGATGAAGGAGATGCCGTCAGACACCAGAGCACGAAGGTCTTGGATGCCACTTTCGGGAGTCTCAGTGTAATCATGAAGGCATTCAGGAGCCTTTGATGCCTTTGAGAGATGTTATGTAGATCAAATTTGGGGTTTTTGAAAGATGATGCTGACAACTGTGTGAAGGATTGACTGGGAAGGCACGGTGCAAAGAACAGTGACGGTGTTTCTCGATCTGTTATGTTTCTCTGCAGTTAATGGAACTTTCATATAAGCTCGCAATTAGTAGACAGCTGTTGTCGGTTTTTAGTGTCTTATGAGTTTGTGTCATTTGGGGGCCTTTATGAGAATTCTGAGGGAAAGGTGGGAGGGGAACAAAGAATATCATTTTGTAACAGAGAAAAGTTTGGGGTGTGGACACCACTGGCTAAGGCCAAGCAGCTCCTGGTGAGGAGTTCTTCGGTCAAATAGACCTTGCCCTCCACCAACTACTACCAAGTAGTACAAATGAGGGGCCCCTGAGTGGCTCAGTCGTTAAGCATCTGCCTTCGGCTCAGGTCATGGTCCCAGGGTCGTGGGATTGAGCCCTGCATCGGGTTCCCTGCTCCGCCAGGGGCCAGCTTCTCCCTCTCCCACTCCCCCTGCTTGTGTTCCCTCTCTCACTGTGTCTCTCTCTGTCAAATAAATAAATAAAATCTTTAAAAAAAAAAAAAGTAGTACAAACGGGCATCATGCCATGACTAAATGCATGTGTGCAGACCTTCTGTCCTTAATGGCAAAGGACATGTGTACCCCGAAATTCTAGATATTGTAGCTTTCCTTTGAGGTAAAAAGTGATTTTCCTTGGCGTCTTCTCTAAAAAGACAAAAGTCTTAAATAGTTACTTATTTTATCACCATACCTGCTTATAATTGAGTTCCTAACTTTGCTTTCCCCTTTATGGTAGGAAACAAGCTACCTAGATTTATTTTTTCTCAAGATTGCCTGCTTTCTGAGGCCCTTTCTTCTTCTTCTCATCTGCTCTTCCACCATTTTGCTCCACAGCTCCCTTTGGCTCCATTGATTTGTAATCGAAAAGACAGCATACCAATAAATTTTTAGGGAATAAGGGTAGAACAAATGAACATAGAAATGTAAAATGGTGTTTTACAAATTTTTATTTTACATTTAGATTTTCAAAGTAATATCCTGGCCATGCCACCTCTTTTTTAGGCTCTGGGAACTCCCAGCCTATGCTAACCCCCCTGAGCCAAATAATAGTAACTTAAATGTATATGGAATAGCCAGCGAGACTGGAGGCCATGAGCGGAGGGAGGTGTTGATTGATGGAGGGGATGTCCATGAGTCTCACATTTGGGGAGTGCCTGCTCCAGGCACTATCCAACCCACTTGTCCCCAAAGCCCAGAAAGTGGCTGAAGCATGAAGTGATATTGATGACTGTCACCTCAGGGCATGGACAGTAGGGGCGACTCTGTCTGGCATTGCAGCCATCTCTGAAATCATTTGAAACCTAAATTTTAAAAACTATAGTTTCTTAAATCTTAAAACCAGGTTCTCAGATTATATGACCATGGTTAATTCCTTTTGCTCCAATTACAGTTTAGGAAATTTGGGAATGATGGGTGATGGTTCGATGAGATAATAAAGAGGAAGGGCATATGAACCTTGTTTATGTAGCTGAGGAACACCAAGAGGTGAATAAGTGCTATTTTTTCTCTATCATGTCCACAGTTTACCAAGGTAGTAAATCATTAGAAAAGTCTTTTTTCTTTCTTTTTTTTTTACTTTTAAAAAAAAGGGACCTGCATTTTGAGTTAGGTGCTTCTGGGAAGCTAGCTGTCTGGCATCTGTCCATGGTGCTTGAGCACCAATGAGGATGTTCTGAAAACTACAAAACCCCCCCTCCCCCCCCCCAAAAAAACGCACCTATATGCAAACAATGAATCATGGAACACTACATCAAAAACTAATGATGTAATGTATGGTGCTTAACATAACATAATAAAATTAAATTAAAAAAAAAAAAACGCACCTCTGCGCAGCCTTGGGGTTGGGGATGGCAGGTGGGGAGTGAGCGTGGACTGCAGCATTAGAAGGAGAGGAAGAGCTGAACTATGACAGTTTTTCCCACTGTTAAAGTAAAACACTAGGCAAGTTGCCTTTTCCAAAGTTAAGAGATTTCTTTTCATGATCTCTTCACACAATGTGCACACTCATAAAAGAAGAAAAAGTAATTATGCTCTGGAAAACTGCATGAGATCAACTCCTGTTGCTTTCGTCAATTGTCTTCTTTCAGAGGTCAATTAAAGTGATTAATAGTAATAAGATGAGTATCCCTACAGGGTTTCCCAAAGAAAAGAGAAATTCCTTGCGATTGCCCCACCTGGTTGGGAGCATCAGATGCCTTTCAGGAGTTTTGTCTCAAAAGAGAAGGAAATTTTGATGGAGCACTGACTAGGTTTTGTCTTTACATGGAAAAAAATAATAATTTCTGGAGAAATAAAATAGGAAGGGAAAAAATAAATCTATCCAGCCAGTGTCACCTAGCTAGGTCCTCTTTTTCTTAACCTAGATTTTCCAAATGTTCTTTTGGGAATGAAGTGAATGAGGATTCCACAGACAAGTCCTGATTAAGATCTTTTTATCAGGGAAGATGGGATACAGATTAGACTTAACCTAATCTAACAGCATTGATAACAAGGTGGAACAGAAATACTTAGACTTTCATTTAGAAAGCAGCCTTTCACGACTGGTGGTAAATATTCTGTGATGCGTAACATGAGGAAAAACCAATTGGGAGATGAGGATGAAATGAACTTTAATCAGATTGGCTGAGGATGTGACAAACAGATTATTCTGTGCTGAGTTCAAATGCATTTCCCTTCCTGGAGGCAGAAAAATCAAAAACCAAATGAACAACAACAACAAAAAAAAAAAACGAGTTATTACTCCATAGCCCCGTATGCATGCATTCATTCATCAGTCATTAATTGAGGGCGTACTAAATGTTAGGTGGAGGGTGTCAGGGGTTTAGAAATGAATAATATATGATGCTGACTTAGGGTGCTGCAATTCTAGTGGCAGAAGTGGGTTAGGGAATGGTTATATCCAGGGTGAGGGGGGTAGGATTTGCCACGGACCCCCAAAAGACAGACTTTTCCTCGAATGGAATGCTGTGAGGTCGTTATTCCATACAAGACTTTTCTTTTTAATAGAATTTAGTGTTTTCTTCCATCATTGAAGGTGTCCATCAGGGCACATGTTACATGTACCTGTTTCTCCTTTGTTGGAAGAAGAGGAAAAATCTGTAATTTGTTTGGATACCTTTGCATTCAGCTTTGCATGTGGTTAGATTTTATAAAATCGTGGCAGGGAAAATAGGTGGGAAAGGTACATCATGTACAGTATTTTTCTGATTTGAAGCTAAGCCTGTACATGAGAAAGGAAATGTATCAAATCAGCTCCTGGAATGGAGAACAGTGGCCATTTTCTGCTACATACCTCCCCCAGGCTCTGCATTTTACTCTCCCTGCCCCCAGTACATTTTTATGTTCTTGTAACCAGTAAGCCCAAAAAGAAGTGTGACGTTTTCCCTGATGAGGATATTTTGGTTTACTCGATCCTGGGAAGCCTCTGTGGGTTTGACAGGTTGTGCCAGTTCTCAGGAGTAGAGCACGTATGGCTGGTGCCCCTCCTGGTGACCTTCGCGGCCATCTGGGCCGGGCCTGCTTCTGCCCGCTTAGCCCAGCAGGGCAGGGCCTCTGCCGGGAGGTTGCAGATGCTTCGCTCAGACCCTGCTTCCATGACTCACGCCATCTGTTGGTAATTTGTTGTTATTCTGGAGGAAGGGTTTTTGTAAAGGCCTCCATCTCTGGAGTCCCTCCATGAGGCATACTATCTGACCAGTTTTCTGACACCAGCTACCCATCTGGGCCAGACCCCAGCACTGAGTCAAGCTGCCATGAATGTAATGATACTGTTCTTTGCACTTTAGAGAGCTTCGCACCAAGTTCCTGCCCCCTCTTGAGCGAGTTACGCTCTTTGTGGGACTTGTTTGAAGTTCAGCCAAGTTGGCAGCCATGGGGTTCCATTTTTACAAGCTCTAGCAGCAGTAGGCTGCAGTCCTTTGTGTCACCGGGCCATCTGCTCTGCTTTTTCCCCTCTCCAAACTGTAAGCAACATGAGCTACCTAAACCAAAAATGCACCCCCCCCCTTAAAACATATTTGCGTCAAGTCAACCTAAATGACTGTTTTGTCTATTCGAAGCCACATGCGTTTCTCATATCTCCTTAAGAATTTTATTTTCTCCAAAAACTTAGACAATAGTAATTATGACTATATATTAATTTTTTCTACATACCAGGCACTGTGCTATATGTTTTATGTTCTCATAAAACCCAATGAAGGAGACACCATTCCTATCCCTGTTTTTGTCTAGAAGGAAATTGGAGCTCAGACAAGTAACTTACCCATGACCATGCCACTGGTAAGTGATGAAACCTAAGTCTAAAGGCCACTGACGGACTTCTTAGTGCAAGGCTTTTTTGTGTGTCCTTCCCGCGTCTTGATAATAATTATCCAATGCTTTGAGTTTCAGTGCCTTTGACTGAGGTCTCAAAAATAGCATCACATGCCCATTGACAATTCCCATTCACCCATCAAAAAAAAATATTTACGGAAAATCTACTGTGTGCCATGTACCACGCTGAGCCCTGAGTAGCCAATTATGAAGAAGCCTTATTTCATGGAGCTTATAATATAGTTGGGGTTACATTTATTTATTTCACAAACCTTTTTAACCAACAGCGTATAGTCACTGTGCTAGGGGCTGGGGCTATAATGTCAAAAACAATACTACGCCTTAACTGTGTTACACTAGTGGTTCATCTTTCCAGTATGTCAGGACTCTCAGGAGTCACAGTTCTGGGATTAGGAATCAGAAGAGCTGGATGCCAGCACCAATGTTTAATGTGTGTGTCCTGGCCAAATCTTTGAACTTATCTCTCCCTTGGTTTCTTCATCTATTGAACAGATACCATGTAAATTTACCTCCAGCTCCGGAAAAGTCATTTCTACTCTAACTGAACTTGACTTTGAAAGAAGATTAGGGTTTAGAACTATGGGGAAAGAGAAAAGAAATAAATCTCAGTTCATAAGAAAAGCAGGAAAAACTTCAAAAATTATATTAAACAGAAAGCTTTTGGCTTCAAGTAACAGAAAACATGACCAGTGACTTAAAAAATTAGGAATTTATTTTCTCACATAAAAAGAAGGCAAAGGGTAAGTGTTTCTGTTGTTATTTCAGTTGCTCAATAATGCCCCCAAGGACCTAGTTTCTTTCTAGGTTTCCAATCTGCCACCCTTAGGATGGTGGCCTTTTATCCTCAAAGTTATTGCCTTGTGGTTACAAGATGGTTCCCCTTGTTTCCAGAATTATTTTCTTATAGTGATATCCAAAGCAAAAAGAAAGCCATAAGAGAAAAAGCCTTTCTCCCTACTGTGGCATTTTTGTTGTTGTTTCTGTTGTTTTTTTTTCACCCTGGAAAAGGAGTCATCCTTTTCTTTTTATCTCATTGGCTAGGACTCGGTAACACGTCAAGCCCCGAACCAATCATAATTAATCCTGGAGCTGAAGGTGGGGCTTTTGCTTTCTCTGAAGTCGGGGCCAGCTATAATATCTGAGTTGTTTTATAAGGAATAAAGGCTGTCTGTCATAGAGAGTTGGGTGGAAGCAGACATTATAGCAATGGTCCTTTAGCCCTAGAAGAGCCAAGAACACTTAAAGAAACTGCAACAAGTGGGAATACTCAAGATAATGCTAGGAAAGATCGATCCTAAAGAAAAACTTATGTGTCCAAAAAGATCTTATGTTACGAGGAAAGAGTCTTTAGAAGGGAAATGTAGGGGATAAAATTTCCACTAAGAGACATGAACTCCTCATGACTGGCTTGTATTTGGAATCGAGAAGGACCAGTTACAACGTCCCTTTCATTTTAATTTGGACACTGTAGACGTAATTAACAAGGCAGATTGACATTCAGTGTGGCAGCCTGAATGAACCTTGATCTTCCAAAAGTTTTTATTGAACTGGGCACTAAGATACAAAGTTGAACAAAATGCAGCCCACTCACAGGCAAAAATTATATAGTCTTACACATTTTCAATTGAAATGGTAGTACAATGAATGCTTTACTAGAGGTATACACGCAGTATAGTTGGAACACTGAGAAGAGACTTGCCAATTCTTGGAATGGGACAAATGAGGATGTGGGGAGGATGTAGAATGGAAATGACATTTGAGCTGAACTCTGAAGGGAAAAAAAGAGGCATCCAGATTTGAAACACAGGAGAAGGGCAATCTAGTCCAAGGGAATTATAACAAAAGTTAAAGTCCTCTGAGTGTTTTTTAGCAGATATTTAGTATTAACACTTTCAGGACCCAAGGAACCAACAACGCTTACACCCACTACTTGGAAAACCAGTGCTCTTTTTCTTTGTTGAGATAGACTGTGGTTGTAGCCTCAGAATGTTGAGGTTGTGGATGCTTATCTATGGCTGCTTGCTGATGAGCTGAGAAGCCCCCTTGGCAGGGACAGGAGGAATGAATGGAGGAAGGACCATGTGTTCAACTCCCCACCTCTGTTACCATGTGATCTTGTTTCCCTCACATCTTTCCACTTCCACATCCATATTTATGAACCCATCTTATCCAGTAAACTTCACCTCCTTAACAGTGGGGTGTGTACAAAGATGTGTACATCTTTGTCTTTCCTGTGCTCTAGCACAAGACCTGACATGCTATCAATGTTCAAAACATGGATGTTGAACAAATGGATGATTGAATAAATGAAGGGAGGAGTTGGCCAATGGTGACCTATATGTTTGGCCATGTAGGCAACTGGAACTTATCAAGTACTCTCCTAGCTTCACTGTATTAACCATATCTGGCTCAGGATGTTTTACCTGAGTAGAATTGTAAAATGTGTCAATAGGTTGGGGATAAAGGCAGGACTCCCTATCTCTAGGTATGTGTAACATATGAGGGTCTGATGGAACTGAGCTACTACCTAAGCCCACTCACAGCGGGCAAAGAGTTGAAATGTGCAAGGAGCAAACATTTATTCAAACTACTCATGAAAAGAATCCTGATGTAGGGGGTGAAATGATAGACTCTAGCCACCCTCATGGGTTTGAATGTCAGCTGTACTGCTTCCTGGTTGTATGACTTTGGGCAAATCACTTAATCCCTCTGTGCCTCAGCTTTCTCACCTACAAAATAGAAATGGAAATAGTAACCACCTCAGAGGTTGTTATGAGGATTAAATGAATATGTGTGTGTTGTTTTATATTACTATGTGCCTGGCAAATAATGGATACTCTACAAGTGTCAACTACTTGAGCTTCACAACAACCCTAGGAAATAAATAGTACTTTCACACTTAAAGCTTAGAGAAATTAAATGAGGATCAGGATCTCCTAGGTCACATAAGTAGCAAGTGACAGAATCGGGATTGAAATTTAGATCTGACACTACAACCCCTGTTGTAAGAAATTTGAATGACCACAAATAGATTGCTAGTAACAATCTATGGACCTTAACAAGGCTAGATAGGAGCTCAGGTTTCCATAAAGATTTTTTTCTTTAACAAACCTGGTATTTCTGCATAAAACACATAAACCACAGACACCACTTTCTCCCTGGGATCATAAAATTATGGAATCACAGATCTGAGCCATCAATCATGGCTCCTCACCTCTGGATCCACAGCTGGGAGACATTTCCTAGCACTTAAAACTATCTGAGGTAAAGGAGCATGCTTTTTTAAATTTCCAATCTTGTATGAAACCAAATTTTTATAAAATACAACAAAAAATTGATTACTAGAAAAAGAAAACAAAAAACAAACAGCATTCAAACACCAAATCTTGCATTACATTCAATGGGCAAATTGCTTTAGAAGTTTCTAGATGGTTATTCTCAATTCCTGTACTTATCTTTTCATGGATCTGTACCAACAGCCAGTCACTTGTCCATAGACCACACTCTGAGTGTCTTGACTGAAAGGACTTCCATGAAGAGTTAGTTACCCCTGAAGCAGAAATCTTACACATTCCTATTCGCTCTTCGCTTATAAGGAAGTTACTCAGATTTCTAGATTTTCCTATACAAACATTGACCTAATGTTTGCAAAGCCCCCTGGAGAACTTCAACCCATCCTCGGAGGGTATTGGAAGAATGCTCTAAAGAAAATTAAAAACAAACAAATAAAAAAAATCGCAGCCTCAGCAGTTGATCTTTTCCTGGGCACAAGGAAGATATTAAAGTCACTTTTAACAAAGGGTTGAGAGAACTCCTGAAAGACAGACCCTGGGCATACTTCAGAAACACTATTTTAGCACAGAACTAGTCCAAATGCCCAAGGGGAACCCCCAGGCCTCATGAATGAGACGGAGCCATTTTAGAGTCATGTGGAGCCTTTTTACCCCTCAGCCTATATTCCTTGCTCAAACTAAACTTTCTTGACAACTTTTCCGTCAGATCCAAACTCCTATTTGGACTGTCACCATCTTCCCACTTCTGGGGTGGGGCATTAAAAGACAGAAAGAAAGGAGCCAGGCAAAGAGAATTTATTACTGTGCAGCCCTGCTGTTACATCTCCTATCAAAGCTCCACTTTATATTTCATTTCCTTTTATTTTTGTTCAGCAAACATTTCCACTGTGCTGGTTGTGTGGCAGGTACTATTCGAACTCTGCTAATCCTCACAATGACCCTATGAGATAAGTTCTATGGTTGTCCCCATTTTACAGATGAGGAAACAAAAGTACAGAGCATTTAATCCATATCCCAAGGTCACACAGCTGGGCTTTTGTCTGTGTCAACATATTTCCTCCTCTGGGGTAAAAAGGAAAAGTAGAAAGAAGGGCTTAGGATGAGCAGGAGTAATAGCAGTCTGAGGAGAACTGAGAATTCCCAAGACTTCCAGCATGAGAAAGCATCCAAATCTCAGAAATAATAGAAGGGGATTCGAGCCACAGTAAGGGAAGACAAATTTAAGTGAGTGGTAGGATTGGTACATAATATGAGAAAAGAAAACCAAAATCATATATATCATAACAAACTCACATCAAAGGACATAATAATACATCTGTAACAATAACCTTAAAGATAGAATTGCAATACTTTTTTAAATCTCTACTATAGGGTGGCTTATATATGTACCTTTGTTCAAGCTTCCACAACCCTAAGAGAAAGAGAGTATTACCCCCATTTTTCAGATGAAAAAGTTAAAGCTACAAAGAGTTATAATGAATTGCTCAGAGTCGTACAGCTACTGATTGGCAGAGCCAAAATTTCCTATCGAGTTCTATCTTGACTCCAAATCATAGGCCATTTTTACTTGCCGTACAATCAAAGTTAGTGACCCCATGACATCGAGGAATGGATTAAGAGAATTCTAAATCTGTGTGCTAAGTCAATATGTGTCCAAGAAGTCAGAACTATGGCACCTACAGATAAAACTAAACTAGTTGTTTGTTGCTTTCAATTGGGAAAACCCAAGAAAGATAAATCTAGCCACCCATTAACTAGATACAGAACGCTTCCATTTCATGCAAGTGGTAATGTCATATGCACCTTGCAAGAGGAATATGTGTGACATGATGGCTGAGACTATGACCTTACTGAAACTCCTGGGGTATCTGTCTCTCTTAGACCAGGTTGTGTGTGGTCTGTGGAAGACATCATGTTATTGAGCCTGACTCCTATCTGATGCCCTGGAATGGATGACCCACTAGGGTTATTGGGTTCTGCCAACATTATTTCCATCCTAGATCTACATAAAGTTCGTTGGCAGACAGCGTTGGTTCCTGAGACCAGACCGGAGGGTGTTTTTATTACTCCACAGGGCTTGTATCAATTCATGCCCTTCCTTTTACAATGAGCTTGGGTCCAGCTTCTTTTCAGCTCTTGATAACAATCAGTTGATTGTGTGGCAACAGTTGCAGTTGTATATGTTGATGCTAAGCCTTATTGAGTGCAGAATTGGAATTCTATCTAGGATATTCAGTTTATCTAAAGCATTTCAAGAAGATAATAAAAGCCAAATAATTCCAGGATGGGTCAGAAAGAGCGCTATTCTTGGAATGCCAAGTGAAATTGTGAAAATAGCATTGGTAGGAGTTCCAAAAAAATAAATAAATAAAAGGAAGCCCATGCATTCTTGGACTTGGCAAGGTACTTACCCATAATTACATACTTGCTTGGAACCCTAGTCTTATCTCTCTTTGAATGACCTCCCAGTTAAAAATAACCAGATAAAGTATCCTAGATTCCAAAATGCCCAGAATCTTTTGACCAGGTGAAGTCTCATCTTTCCAGATGTCTGATGTTAAGTCACCCGAGATGAACTTGTACATTTTATTTGGTAAAACAGTGGTAACAGGGGTATTGGTAAAGTATGGATATAAGACAGTGGAGGAAGAAGACTTTCTGTACTTGCTTAAGAGGAGAAATTATTCAATATTGCCAGCTGACTGTGGTTCGGAGTATTGCCCTAGACCACTGCCTTACTGTTACTGAGAATACAATAAAAAAAGAAATGCCCCCGAGTGTGGAGGGAAAGTGGGATTTAATAGATGGAGATTCTGGAAAGAGTTAAGGTTAAAGGAGAATAAAACAGCAACAGGCATTTATCATGGATGCTTGCCAGGCTCATCTGTGACTGGATGTCCATTTGGTTTGAACCAGAAAGTATACTCTGTGCACACAACAGGCATTATCAAGCTTCCCCCTCTATGGGGATGTGTGCATGTGGCACTCATGTCTCAGCTCTCCCCTTCTGCTCTCAACACAGACACAGCTAATCAATCACAACGCTCTTCTCTACCGTACCAGGATTTGGCATCAAAGTCCTTCCCACCCTAGTGCTCTGGCGATCCTCCCAAGCCACGACAATTGGCACATGCATCGAAACCTCTTTGCTTTCTCTGCTCCGCGCTGGTAAAGCAAAGATGAATAAAACAGCATCTGACCTCAAACAGTTCTCAGACTATTGAGGGAAACAGACCTAGCAACAGTGGCTTACAAAATTGCAAGATGAAATAGCAGGATTATACATTCCGTGGTGTGGGAACACAGAAGAAAGAGTAGCTGTCTATTCCTGAAGGAGTGCTTCCTGGAGGAAATGAATATGAATGAGGTTAGGAGGAGGAGAGAATTCACTTCTCAGTCAAGGTGGGATAGGCCTGGGAGCTCTAAATAGCAAGGCCTATGAAGATGTTTTCTCAGCCTAGGGTCTGAGTGGCAGAATAGCAAGGAGTGGGAGTGGGAGGCAGGCCTCGGGTCAGGAGCTGCCCCCCCTTGATCACCAGGTAAGAGCTTAAGGATTTTTTTGGCAAAAAAACTCCCAGTCTGAGGTATGTGGATTCCTTGAGGGAATCATTCCAATGACCCCATGAGTCCCCCATACACTGCGTAGCCTCTGAACACGTGGTAAATGCTTCACATAGGTATGTACTCTTATGATGTCACTGCTAAGAACTCACAATGTACTTGGAGCAGAAGATTCAGGAAAAAGAAGGCTTTCCCCCTCAACAGTTTAACCTGAAGTGCCACACACAAAACACGTGGCCTTAAAGGGACCAGATGGACAATTGATTTAATTGTGAAAATTCCCGTACAAGCTGGGAAAAGGTGGGGAGTTTGGAAGAGTCCTGGCATCTGAACATGTATTCAGGGGCTTTTATGATCTGTTACATAATCAGGTTACTTCTTTTTTTGAAAAACGTATAAATTCAGTTTGGGTTCACGAGCTCATAGCTTATATATACCACTATAGCCTTTTCCTGGCAATCCAGAGTCCTTGAACTTAGGTTCCAACTCTGAGAAGTCATTATATTTAAATAAATACTCAACAAAGGAAACATGCTTAGCCATTAATCTGACTAATAGGTCAACTTTGAAAGAAGAAACAGATATACAATGGAATATTACTCAACCATTTACGTTGACATGGATGCAACTGCTGGAGGGTGTTATGCAAAGTGAAATAAGTCAATCAGAGAAAGAGAATTATGTGGTTTCACTCACATGTGGAATATAAGAAATAGCGCAGAGGATCATAGGGGAAGGGAGGGAAAACTGAATGGGAAGAAATCAGAGGGAAAAACACAATGAGAGACTCTCGACTCTGGGAAACAAACTGAGGGTTGCTGGAGGGGAGGTGGGTGCGGGGATGGGGTAACTGGGTGATGAACATTAAGGAGGGCATATGATGTGATGAGCATTCGGTGTTACATGCACCTGATGAATCATTGAACACTACACCTGAAACTAATGATGTATGTGTTGGCTAGTTGAATTTAAATTTAAAAAAAGAAGAAGAAACAGTTGGTAACATTGTTATCACTAAATTAGCATCATTAAGGATCAGTGACCATTATCGCTTTTAGTTGGGGGGGTAGCACCTCTCAAAGCCCAGGTAATAAACAAAGCTTCTGGATTTATTCTTCAAAACATTGAACATTAGCCAGTCCTCATTCCCCAAGTTAATATTATAATAATCTCTTACATTTGTATAGGATAGTTGGCAAATCACTTTCTCTCACCTACATTATATCATTTGGTGTCCACAATAACCATTCGATGTAGATGGAAAAGTATTATTAAACCTATTTTAGTGATAAGTATTGCCATTATCCAGGATATGGATTTATTTTTTTAATAGATAACCCAAAAGAAAGGAAGGAAGGAAGGAAGGAAGGAAGGAAGGAAGGAAGGAAGGAAGGAAGG